>NW_007104825.1:105452-107069 GCF_000164805.1 Carlito syrichta
TAAGAAAGTGTTTTTCCCATCCCCCCGACAGATATTTGCTACTGTTAATCCCATCCCCCTTCCCCCCCATAGTTTCCCAGTACCATCCGTCATTTTCTCATAGTATTGCATTGGATGTTCAAGGTCCATTATATGAGTGAGAACATGTGATATTCGGATTTTTGTTTTTGTGAGGAGGTCACTCAGTTATTTAGACTCTAGGTTCCATCCAGGTAGCTGCGAAAATTCATGATTTTGTTCTTTTTTATGGCTGCATAGTATTCCATCGTGTATATGCACCACATTTTTAATCCAGTCCTCTTTTGATGGGCAGCATGGTTGTTTCCAGGTTCTTGCTATTGTGAACAATGCTGCGATAAACATACGTGTGCAGGTATCTTTTTTATAGAGTGATTTGTGTTCTTCAGGGTATATTCCAAGTAGGGGGATTGCAGGGTCATATGGAAGGTCAATTTTTAGAGCTTTTAGGAATCGCCACACTGCTTTCCACAGAGGTTGCACTAGTTTACACTACCACCAACAGTGTAGAAGTGTTCCCTTTTCACCACACTCTCTCCAGCAGCTGTTATTTTTTGAGTTGTTGATAATTGCCATTCTGATTGGAGTTAGGTGGTATCTCAGTGTGGTTCTGATTTGCATCTCCCTGATGATTAGTGAGGTTGAGCATTTCTTCATGTGTTTGTTGGCTTTTAGAATGTCTTCTTTTGGGAAGTGTCTGTTCATATCAATAGCCCATTTTATAATGGGGTTGTTTGTTTTCTTCTTTTCAGTATGTTTCAGTTCCTTGTAGATCCAGGATGTTAAGCCTTTGTCAGACCTAGAGTTGGCAAACACTGTTTCCCAGTCTGTAGGCTGTCTCCCTGCTCTCTTGATGGTTTCTTTGGCTTTGGAGAAGCTTGTCAGTTTAATAAGATCCCATTTGTCTATCTTCTCTCTTAAGTCCTGTGGGTTTCGGGTTTTATACAGGAATTGGATGCCAGTTCCGATTTCCATGAGAGTATTTCCTTCCTTTTCTAAGGTTCTTATGGTTTGAGGTTTTACATTTAGGTCTCTGATCCATTTGGAGTTAACCTTTGTGCATGGGGATAGATAGGGGTCCTGTTTCAATCTTCTGCATGTGGTCAGCCAGTTTTCCCAGCACCATTTACTGAATAGGTTCTCCTCTCCCCATTGGTAGGTGGTGGGGGCTTTGTCAAAGATGAGTTGGTTGATGAATTGAGGTTTTGCTTCTGGAATCTCAATTCTGTTCCATTGATCTATATGCCTGTTCCTGTACCAATACCAAGTTGTTTTGATGATTGTAGCTTTATAGTAAAGTTTGAAGTCTGGTATTGTGATACCACCTGCTTTGTTTTTTTTGCTGAGGATTATTCTGGCTATTCTTGGACGTTAGTGTTTCCGTATGAATTCCTGTGTTGTTTTTTCTAGGTCTGAGAAGAATGTTGTTGGTAATTTAATGGGTATTGCATTGAATTTGTAGATTGCCTTAGGTAAGATGGACATCTTCACAATGTTGATTCTTCTGATCCATGAGCATGGGATATTTTTCCACTTGTTCGTGTCAGCTTTGATTTCTTTGAGCAGTGTTTTGTAATTTTCATTGTAAAGGTCTTTCAC
>NW_007104826.1:0-362 GCF_000164805.1 Carlito syrichta
TAACCTTTGTGCATGGGGATAGATAGGGGTCCTGTTTCAATCTTCTGCATGTGGTCAGCCAGTTTTCCCAGCACCATTTACTGAATAGGTTCTCCTCTCCCCACTGGTAGGTGGTGGGGGCTTTGTCGAAGATGAGTTGGTTGAGGAATTGAGGTTTTGCTTCTGGAATCTCAATTCTGTTCCATTGATCTATATACCTGTTCCTGTACCAATACCAAGCTGTTTTGATGATTGTAGCTTTATAGTAAAGTTTGAAGTCTGGTATTGTGATACCACCTGCTTTGTTTTTTTTGCTGAGGATTGTTCTGGCTACTCTCGGACGTTTCTGTTTCCATATGAATTCCTGTGTTGTTTTTTCTAGG
>NW_007104827.1:0-411 GCF_000164805.1 Carlito syrichta
ATAAAAAAAAAAAAAAAAACCCAGCCAGGCTCAGTGGCTCAGCCTGTAATCCCGCGCTTTGGGAGGCTGAGGTGAGTGGATTGACTGAGCCCGAGGGTTCGAGACCCGCCTGGGCAACTTGGCGAGACCTCATCTCTACAATAAATCAAAAAATTAAGCCGGGCTCGGTGGCTCAGCCTACAATCCCACACTTTGGGAGGCTGAGGTGAGTGGATTGCCTGAACCCGCGGGTTTGAGACCCACCTGGGCAACTTGGCAAGACCTCTTCTCGACAATAAGTCAAAAATTAGCCGGCCGTGTTAGCGCGTGCCTGTAGTTTTGGCTATTTGGAAGGCTGAGGCGGAAGGATCGCCAGAGCCCAGCAAGTCGAGGCTGCGGTGGCCGGGAGCGGCCACTGCACTCCAGTCTGGG
>NW_007104828.1:0-310 GCF_000164805.1 Carlito syrichta
TCCATGTCCTTGCTACTGCGAACAATGTGGCGATAAACATACATGTGCAAATATCTCTTTGAGAGAGGGATTTCGTTCTTCCTGGTATGTTCCCAGTAGGAGGATGGCAGGGTCGATTTTTAGATCGGTTAGGAATCACCAAATGGTTATCCACAGAGCTGGTCCGAGTTTACACTCCCACGAGCAGTGTAGAAGTGTTCCCTTTTTGTCATTTCCACGCCAGCACGTGTTGTTTTGGGAATGATGGATGATAGACATCCTGACTGAAAATAGGTGACTCCTCAAGGTAGTTTTCACTTGCATTTTCGGA
>NW_007104829.1:0-649 GCF_000164805.1 Carlito syrichta
CTCACGTCTCTCGCAACAACGTGGATGCAGCCGGATGCCGCAATCCTAAGCAAGTTAATGCAGAAGAAAACCAAATACCACATTCTCTCACTTATATGAGAGAGCTAAACACTATGTACCTATGGACATAAAGATGAGATAAAGGCCGAGTGCCGTGGCTCAGCCTGTCATCCCTGCACTTTTGGAGGCCTAGGACAGAGGAGTGCCTGAGCCCAGGAGGTCAAGATCAGCCGGGCCACTCGGTGAAACATCGTCTCTACAATAAATCAAAAATAAACCAGGCATGGTAGCACATGCCTGGAGTTCTAGGTACTTGGAAGGCTGAGGTGGAAGGATTGCCCGAGTCTAGGTTACAGAGTGAGACTCCAACACACACACAAAGAATGAGACAACACTGGTCATCTGAAGGGGGAGATCGAAAGGGGGTAAGGGAGCCCGGCTCGGTGGCTCAGCCTGTAATCCCGCGCCTTTGGGAAGCTGAGGTGAGTGGGTTGCCTGAGCCCGCAGGTTCGAGACCGGCCCGGGCAGGCGAGACCTCATCTCTACAATAAAATCAAAAAATTAGCCCGGTGTTTTAGCGCATGCCTGTAATTCCGGCTACTAGGAAGGCTGAGGCGGAAGGATCGCCAGACCCCCGCAGGTCGAGGCT
>NW_007104830.1:0-673 GCF_000164805.1 Carlito syrichta
AAGATATGAAAAAGTACCTTTGGCTATGACTTATTTTAAAGAAGCACAAGTTGTGATGTGAAGTAGAGAACAGAAAGTTAACTCCCTAGAGAACTAAGGTTATGCTAATGTATGGCTGAAATGTTGACATGCATCTTATTTACTGTCAGCATGCAATGTAGTCAAATGTGAGCATACCAATTAAAAAAATACACCCAAATAACTCAGTAAAACTGATGCAATAAAATTCCAGAAAATCAAATTCTATTTCACATTTGAGAGACTTCAGAAATAACCTCCTGTCTAGTAGAAGTTGTAGACAGGCTTTCCAAATGTTCACACAATCAGCTAACTTCAATGCATAAGGAAATATCTTTGTGCAGTCAAAGGCAATAATTCTAAAATAGTAGTGTGGGGAGAGAGGGTGTCAGAGAAAAAACTGTCAAAATTATTGAGCACTTATCCTGTAAACCTATCAGGAGTTAATGTGCATTGTTCTAGTCATTTTATTTTGCTTTTACATACATAACTATACACATATGAAAATTTATATCCATAAGGCATTTCATTAATTATACCCTATGCATAATTCAACAACTAGTTTTTTTCATTCAAATATATGAGGCTAAATATCTCCTGTCACCGGCTTCTGTATGTCCAGTGGCCTAAGAATGGCTTTTTATGTTTTAAAAGG
>NW_007104831.1:0-306 GCF_000164805.1 Carlito syrichta
TCCCGGCGGTGATGGGGCCGGGGCCCCGGTGACGGGGCGTGGGGAGGGGCTCGGTGGGCTGCGTGGGGGTCTCCCGCGGCACTCGGAGGCGGGATCGCGGGGCTGCCAAGGGCCGGGACTTGCTGCTAAGTGGACCCGAGCCGACGGCGCCGAGTCTGGGAGAGGGCGGCGGAGGGCACCCGCCTGCGAGCGGAGGGGGACGGGGGCACCGCGGCGTTTCGCGGGGGGCACCTCCTCCGCCGGGCGCAGACCCCCGCCCCACCCGGTCCGCGGCCCCAGCGCCGCCTGCAGCCCCTCCTGACGGAG
>NW_007104832.1:0-779 GCF_000164805.1 Carlito syrichta
CACAATTCCATTTACAATAGCCACAAAAAAATGAAATACTTTGGCATCTTCCTAACCAGAGATGTAAAAGACCTTTCAATGGAAACTACAAAACACTACTCAAAGAAATCAAAGATGACACAAAAAAGTGGAAAAATATTCCATGCTCATGAATTGGAGGAACCAACATTGCTGAGATGTCCATTTTACCTTAGGCAATCTACAGATATAATGCAATACCCATCAAATTACCAGCAGCATTCTTCTCAGACTTAGAAAAAACAATACAGGAATTCATATGGAAACATAAACAACCAAGAATACCCAAAATAATCCTCAGCAAAAAAAAAGAAAGAAAGAAAGAAAAAAGAGCAGACGGTATCACACTCCCAGACTTTAAACAATACTATAAAGCTACAATAATCAAAACAGCCTGGCATTGGTACAAGAACAGGAATATAGACCAATGGAATAGAATTGAGATCCCAGAAGCAAAACCTCAATTTCTCAACCAACTCATCTTCGACAAAGCCTCCACCACCCAGTACTGGGGAGAGTAGAACCTATTCAGTAAATGGTGCTGGGAAAACTGGCTGACCACATGCAGAAGATTGAAACAGGACCCCTACCTATCCCCATACAAAAAAATTAACTCTAAATGGACCACAGACCTAAATGTAAAACCTTAAACTGTAAGACCCTTAGAAAATGCAGGAGACACTCTTACCGAAGTTGGAACTGGCAAACGATTTCTGACCAAAACCCAAAGTGCCCAAGCCATAAGAGATAAGATAGATAAG
>NW_007104833.1:0-675 GCF_000164805.1 Carlito syrichta
GGTCTGGGCGCAGTGACTCACGCCTGTAATCCTAGCACTTGGGAGGCCAAGGTGAAAGAACTGCTTGAGCCCAGGAGTTCAAGAGCAGCCTGGGCAACATAGCTAGACCTTCTCTCTACAACAAAAATAAAAAAAAGTTAGCCAGGTGTGGGGTGCAAGTGCCTGTGGTCGCAGCTACTCTGGAGGGTTAAGACGAAAAACTCGCTTGAGTCCAGGAGGTCAAGGCTGTGGTGAGCTGTGAGTGTGCCACTTTCCTCTCCAGCCTGGGCCACAGAGTAAGACCTCAATTTTAAAAAAAGTGATCAAGCCGGGCTCGGTGGCTCAGCCTGTAATCCCGCGCCTTTGGGAGGCTGAGGTGAGTGTATTGCCTGAGCCCGCGGGTTCGAGACCAGCCTGGGCAGCGAGACCTCATCTCTACAATAAATCAAAAAATCAGCCGGGCGTGGTAGCGCATGCCTGTAATTCCGGCTACTTGGAAGGCTGGGGTGGAAGGATCGCCGGAGCTCAGCAGGTCGAGGCTGCGGTGGCCGGGAGCGGCCACTGCACTCCAGTCTGGGTGACAGAGTGAGATTCCAACTCAAAAAAAAAAAATGATCAAAAATAGGGTTGTGATGTGCCCTTCCCCCAGCCCAGGCCCCTAAAAGCCCCTCCTGCAGGAGGGAGAGAGAGGAAAGG
>NW_007104834.1:0-522 GCF_000164805.1 Carlito syrichta
CGGCGGGGATGCGGACACGCCGCGCTCGGATCTCGCGCCTCAGATCTTGGCTCCCACGCGCCCCTTTCGCCCTCAGCGTCCTCGGCCGTCTCGCGGGGCGAGGGGGGCGGCCCACGTCACCCCGCCCCCGGGTTCCAAAGCGTCCGCTCAGCCTTTCTCGCGTTCCGGGCGGAGGCCCCGCTCCACGCACGGAATGCTCACGATGAGGGACGCTGCCCCTGCTCGGGCCCTGCTCCGGGGCTGCCCGGGGTCTCTGCGGGCCCTTTCCCTGTCTTGAAGCCCACCCCGACGTCCCTCTGTGCCCTGGGAGAAGCCTAGGCGAAGAAGACTCCTCCCCAGGGTGGACGGGAGCCTCTGCCTTCCGTCTGGGAGTGATGCCTGGCCTAGAAACTTGGGGTCCCCGCCATGTGGCGCGCTCAGGCCTCGGATCCCGACTCCTTCGCCCTCCTCCCCGCCCTGCCTTGCCCGGGAGAAACCGCGGCGGCCTGCCTTCCGTTCCTGCGCGGCTCTCCCCGCCCTCCG
>NW_007104835.1:0-332 GCF_000164805.1 Carlito syrichta
GCAGGAAGTTCCCAATCCTTTACAACCTGGAACACTCACAGTCAGTCCTTGAGGTTTAACTATGAGAACTCTGAGGCTAGCAAGGCTGGTATCTTGCCAGCAGCCCACAGCTAGGAAGGGACAGGCCTGGGGTTTGAGCCCAAATATGACTAACTCCACACCCTGTGCTGTAACCACCTCACTGCACAGTCTTTCTTCTTACTATTAAGAGTAGTTTCTGGATACTCATTCGGGTGCTCAGGGATACCCTGAGCAAAAAAGTAACTGCTCCCCCTACAATCACAGCAAATTAGCATTCTGGTTTGTGAACAACCCAGAGAGAATAGAGTACA
>NW_007104836.1:0-664 GCF_000164805.1 Carlito syrichta
TAACTTGCTGGGGGAATATAAGTCTGGGACAGTCATGTATTTGGGGGAAATGTAAACACAAGTGAGTGTGAGATTCCTGTCCTAGAGGGGTTATTGTGCTCTATTCTCTCTGGGTTGTTCACAAGCCGGAATGCTCATTTGCTGTGATTGTAGGTGGAGCAGTTACTTTCTTGCTTAGGGGATCCCTGAGCATCCAAATCAGTGCCCAGAATCTACTCTTAGTAAGAAGAAAGACAGTGCAGTGAGGTGGTTAGAGCACAGGGTGTGGAGTTAATCATATTTAGACTCAAATCCCAGGTCTGTCCCTTACTAGCTGTGGGATACCAAGATATCACCAGCCTTGCTCATAGTTAAACCTCAAGGACTGACTGTGAATGTTCCAGATTGTAAAGGATTGGGAACTACCTGCATGTGGAGCACATAGCTAATAGTAGTCATTCTTTATTGTCTGCTTGACCACTTCCATCAGGGTTGGGGCATTTTTGTTTTTTGTGTTTTTTAGTGGGAGTCTCACTCTGTCGCCCAGGCAGGAGTGCAGTGGCATGCTCCTGGCCACCGCAGCCTCGACCCACTGGGCTCCGGTGATCCTTCTGTCTCAGCCTTCCTAGAATTACAGGCAAGCGCTACCATGCCCGACTGATTTTTTGATTTATTGTAGAGATGA
>NW_007104837.1:0-558 GCF_000164805.1 Carlito syrichta
TAAGAAGAGATTAAAGTTGTGAAAAAGATAAACATTTTCTACACTATTTCCCTTTACCAGAGATTTAGATGAAAACTTTACAATTCCTAATTCATGGATAAAATAGATGCTAAAGCAAATGCCTGCATATGAAAAATTATAGTGAATGCTATCATTGAAAAATGTCTAACTGTGTCAACTATGTGTCAGTAAGAAAGGGCCGCTCAGTACCACGGCAGTAAGATATTTATATGTGTCATACATAATTTACTTTGTTGAATATTTATATCCAACTTTGATTGATAAGGACCGAATTCAGACAAATTACATTTCTCTTCATGAAAATGAAAGGTGATCTTACCTGGGCAGAAAGCCCTTCTGATTTGCAGTTGTTTTCCTCCATATCCTTCATACAGGCTAGGAGAATACAGAAAAAAATATCAGTACCCATATATTTTGGTGATTTTGAATCAAGTAGGGTGCTTTTGACTCAGATAGTAGCCAGTCAGTAATTTGATGTCTCATCTAAGTAGCCAGTCAGTAATTTCATGGCTCATCATGGTGAAAGGTATGGAATGA
>NW_007104838.1:0-787 GCF_000164805.1 Carlito syrichta
AAAAAATCAGCCGGGCGTGGTGGCGCATGCCTATAATTCCGGCTACTCAGAAGGCTGAGGTGGAAGGATCACCGGAGCCCAGCAGGTAGAGTCTGTGGTGGCCGGGAGCGGCCACTGCACTCCAGTCTGGGCGACAGAGTGAGCCTCCGACTCAAAAAAAAACAAAAAAAAAAAACACACATGAGCCAACTCCAGAACCCAAAGAAAGACAACAAACAAACAGGAACAACTTTATAAGAACCTTATGACAGGGATCAACTCTTGCATTTCAATTATTAGCCTAAATGTGAATGGACTAAATGCACCACTGAAAAGACATAGAATGGTAAAATAGATAAAATATCATCAGGCAACAATCTATTGCCTTCAAGAGACTCACTTCACTAGAAAGGACACCCACAGACTCAAAGTAAGAGGATGGGAAACAAACTTTCAGGCGAACGGAATACAAAAGAAAGGAGGAGTAGTGATCTTAATTTCAGACAAAATACCCTTCAAGCTATTAAAAATCAAAAAAGATACAGAAGGCCACTACATAATGATAAAAGGCTCAATCCATCAACAAGAAATATCTATCCTAAACATATATGCACCCAACATAGGTGGGCCAACTTTCATAAAGCAACTCCTAGGAAAACTAAAGGAAGATATTGACTCTAACACCATCATAACTGGGGACTTTAATACCCCACTCACAACCCTACACAGATCATCACGACAAAAAATCAGCAAGGAGATCCGGAACCTCAATGTGACTTTGGGACCAAATGGACTTAATTGATACCTA
>NW_007104838.1:1346-22161 GCF_000164805.1 Carlito syrichta
GAAAGGGAGGACTTTCTGACATCACACAACCTACCTAGATTGGAACAAGAAGAAGTTGAGACCCTAAATAGACGAATAGCAATCAAGGAAATCGACTACATAATAAGAAAACTTTCTACAAAAGAAAGCCCTGGTCCAGATGGCTTTCCAGCAGAATTCTACAAGACATTTAAGGAGGAGCTGATACCAATCCTACTGAAGGTATTCCAGGCGATTGAAAAAGATGGAACTCTCCCCAAATCATTTTAGAAAGCCAACATCCCATTGATACCCAAGCCAGGTAAAGATCCAACAAAGAAAGAGAACTACAGGCCAATATCTTTGATGAACATAGATGCTAAAATTCTCAACAAGATCCTAGCAAACCGGATTCAGCAATACATCTCAAAAATCATCCATCATGACCAAGTAGGCTTCATTCCTGGGATGCAAGGCTGGTTCAACATTCGTAAAACCATAAATGTAATTAAATACATCAACAGATGTCAAAACAAAAACCACATGATTATATCATTAGATGCAGAAAAAGCTTTTGATAAAATCCAGCACCGCTTCTTGATGAAAACCCTTGAACATCTAGGCATACAGGGAACATACCTCAAAATAGTAAAAGCCATCTACGAGAAACCCACAGCCAGCATACTCCTAAATGGACTAAAATTGGAACCATTTCACCTGAAAACTGGAACAAGACAAGGATGCCCACTCTCACCCTTCCTGTTCAACATAGTATTGGAAGTCCTGGCTCGAGCAATCAGAGAAGAGGAGGTAATCAGGGGTATCCAAATAGGAAAAGAGAAAGTCAAGTTATCTCTCTTTGTAGATGGCATGATTGTGTACCTTGAAAACCCAAGAGAATCTGTCAAAAACCTCCTTAAACTGATAAAGGCCTTTGGCAAAGTCTCAAGATACAAAATAAATGTACAAAAGACAATCGCATTTCTTTACACCAATAATAAACAAACAGAAACCCAAATAAAAAACACAATTCCATTCACAATAGCCACAAAAAAAAAAAGAAAAAATGAAATACCTTGGCATCTTCCTAACCAGAGACATGAAAGACCTTTACAATGAAAATTATAAAACATTGCTCAAAGAAATCAAAGATAACACAAACAAGTGGAAAAATATCCCATTCTCATGGATTAGAAGAATCAACATTGTGAAGATGTCCATCTTAACTAAGGCAATCTACAAATTCAATGCAATACCCATCAAATTACCAGCAACATTCTTCTCAGACCTAGAAAAGACAACACAGGAATTCATATGGAAACACAAACGTCCAAGAACAGCCAGAACAATCCTCAGCAAAAAAAAAAAACAAAGCAAGTGGTATCACATTACCAGACTTCAAACTTTACTATAAAGCTACAATCATCAAAACATCTTGGTACTGGTATAGGAACAGGCATATAGATCAATGGAATAGAATTGAGATTCCAGAAGCAAAATCTCAATTTCTCAACCAACTCATCTTCGACAAAGCCCCCACCACCTACCAATGGGGAGAGGAGAACCTATTCAGTAAATGGTGCTGGGAAAACTGGCTGACCACATGCAGAAGATTGAAACAGGACCCCTATCTATCCCCATGCACAAAGGTTAACTCCAAATGGATCAGAGACCTAAATGTAAAACCTCAAACCATAAGAACCTTAGAAAATGAAGGAAATACCCTCATGGAAATTGGAACTGGCATCCAATTCCTGAACAAATCCCGAAACCCACAGGTCATAAGAGAGAAGATAGACAAGTGGGACCTTATTAAACTGACAAGCTTCTGCAAGGCCATAGAAACCATCAAGAGAGCAGGGAGACAGCCTACAGACTGGGAAAAAATATTTGCCAACACCAGGTCTGACAAAGGCTTAACATCCTGGATCTACAAGGAACTAAAACATACTGAAAAGAAAAAAACAAACAACCCCATTATCAAATGGGCAAAAGATATGAACAAACACTTCACAAAAGAGGACATCCATGCAGCCAACAAACACATGAAGAAATGTTCAACCTCACTAATCATCAGGGAGATGCAAATCAAAACCACACTGAGATACCACCTAACTCCAGTCAGAATGGCAATTATCAACAACTCAAAAAATAACAGTTGCTGGAGAGGGTGTGGTGAAAAGGGAACACTTCTACACTGTTGGTGGGAGTGTAAACTAGTGCAACCTCTGTGGAAAGCAGTGTGGTGATTCCTAAAAGCTCTAAATATCAACCTCCCATATGACCCCACAATCCCCCTACTGGGAATATACCCTGAAGAACTCAAATCACTCTATAAAAAACATACCTGCACACGTATGTTTATTGCAGCATTGTTCACAATAGCAAGAACCTGGAAGCAACCATCCTGCCCATCAAAAGAGGACTGGATAAAAAAATGTGGTACAGCCGGGCTTGGTGGCTCCCCATGTAATCCCTTGCCTTTGGGAGGCTGAGGTGAGCGGATTGCCTGAGCCCACGGGTTCAAGACCCGCCTGGGCAGCAAGATCTCATCTCTACAATAAATCAAAAAATCAGCCGGCCGTGGTAGCGCATGCCTGTAATTCCGGCTACTCGGAAGGCTGAGGCAGAAGGATCACCGGAGTCCAGCAGAGGCTGCGGTGGCCAGGAGCGGCCACTGCACTCCAGTCTGGGCGTCAGAGTGAGACTCCAACTCAAAAAAAAAAAAAAAAATGTGGTACATATACACGACGGAATACTACGTAGCCATAAAAAAGAACAAAATCATGAATTTCACAGCAACCTAGATGGAACTTGAGTCTATAATACTGAGTGACCTCTCACAGAAACAAAGATCCGAGTATCACATGTTCTCACTCATATAATGGACCTTGAACATCCAATGTAATACTATAAGAAAATGACTGACGGTACTGGGAAACTATCGGGGGGGAGTGGGACGGGATTAACAGTAGCAAATATGTGTCTGGGGAAGGGGAAACACCTCTTATCAACAGGGTGCCCGAATGAAACGTAATTGTACACCTAACCCTTAACTGTACCCTACAAAACAATAAAAAATATTGATTTTAAAAAAAGAAAACTGCAAGATCAAAATCAAAAAAAAAAAAAAAAGTTGTTAAACACAGGAGAAAAAAAAATGCATATACCCATCACAGGCAAGCACACAATTAACAGAGCATACACAGCACTCACAAAAATGAAAACACACACAGATATAAGTTCAAAAGTAAAAAGGAAACAAAGCAACCCCCTAAGAGCCCTACGACAGTGATAAACTCTCACATCTTGATAATCAGTTTGAGCAAGAATGGTCTAAATGCACCACTGAAGAGACATAGAATGGCAGACTGAATAAAGAAGCATGATCCAACAATGTGTTTCCTACAGGAAACTCATCTCACTGCAAAGGACACCCACAGGCTCAAAGGTGGAGGCTGGAAAATGGTGTTTCAGGAAAATGGAAACAGAAGACGGTAGGTGTAGCTGTTCTGATATCAGGCAAAGCAGTCTTCAAACCATCAAAAGTTAAAAAGGACACTATATAATGACAAAAGTCCCAGTTTACCAGCAAGAAATATCCATATTAAAATGCACCCAACACAGGAGCACCAGGTTTTATAAAACAACTGCTAAGTAAACTAAGAGAGGACATTGACTCTCACACAATCATGCTTGAAGACATAAATACCCCACTAACAGCTCTAGACAGATCATCAAGGCAAAAAAACCAAACAAAAACAAAACAAGGAGATCCAGAATCTCAACTCTATGCTCAATCAAATGGCTTTAATAGACATCTACAAAACACTTCACTCAACATCTATGGAGTATACATTCTACTCATCAGCACGTGGAACACACTCCAAGACAAATTAAATGTGAACAAATTACAAAAGGTCAAAATACCATGCATCTTCTCAGATCACAGTGGAATAAAAGTAAATATCACCACAAACAAGATCCCCCCAAAACAGACAAAGACATGGACACGAAACAACATGCTGCTGAACAACTTCTGAGTCCACATGGATATCAAGACAGAAGTAAAAAGATTCCTGGAAACAAACCAAAACCAAAGACACATTGTATCAAAATCTCTGGGATGCCATAAAAGCAGTGTTAAGGATATATTTGTAATTTCCTTCAGTGAGAGGAGCTCAACATACCTCTTTTCTTTCGCTCTGCCAAAATTGCAGAATGAAGGTTTGAACAGCAAATAGGAGTGGGGCAGCCAGCGAAAGCACCAGGATGAGGACATGGTGGTGCAGCTGGTGGTGGTGGTGGTGAAGCAGGAGTGCCTCAGCCCAGAAGCCACACCCACCGCCATCCAACTTCTTCAGATGTAGACAGTCCCTACCAGCCTGTGAGCTGGGTTGCCCCAGCCACTGCAGGAGTCAAGACTGTAGTATCAGCCAGTTCCCAGCCAAAAAAGAAAAGCAGATCTTCAGGTAGAAGAAGTAAGTCTCCTCAAAGTTAGAGAAGCTAAAGTCCTCACCGCTCAACAGTCAAAGTGAAGCAAGAGTGTGAGAATCATCTCTGAAGAGGACAGGAGGATCATTAGCACCGAGAAGCAACAGAACAGGAGCACAGGAGAGCTAGGAACAGTGACCGAGACAGACACTGGGGCCACTCTCACCAGAGGAGAGCTTCTAAGGAGAGGACTGGGAGTGGGCTGCCTCAGGGGTGAGATCAAGACGTTCAGAACCTACAAACTCAAAAAGAAGAGCAAGAGTTTTATAATGCCAGGCTACGGGAGCACCACCAGAAGAATGAAGGTAGCGGCAGTGGTCATGAGTCTCAGGAGTTGGTTCCTCAGCCTGTTCAAGAAAAACCAAGCTCCGAACTTTGATGCACTTCTTGAGGATAGCAACACTTTCTGGGGTGTAATCATTAAATATAGTGAGCCCCATAAGCACAAATTCCTCCAAAAGTGGCATCTTTACCCATTTAAAAATGATGAGGTGCTTCCAGTCCTGTACATGCATCAACAAAGCATGTACCTCCTAGATCGACACCACCATAACACAGACATTCCAATTGATCATCCATCCTGCTTATAGCAGCATGCAGTCTTTCAGTATCAGTTTGTGGAATATGGTCATGCTGATGGCACAGTAGGATGAAGGGTGAAGCCCTAATCATTGACCTTGGCTCAGGAATCAAACCTTTTTAGACAACAAATGTATTGAGCCACAAAGAGACTATGAACTAAAAGAAAAGGATGTACTCAAATTTGGGTTCAGTAGCAGAGAGTACGTCTTGCTCCATGAGTCATCAGACACTTCTGAAATAGACAGGAAAGAAGTTGAGGATGATGAAGAGAAGTGTCTGACAGTTAGCAAATTAAGAACTCAAGTTGGAGCCACCTTTTCCTTCTTGGAAGGTTTTGATTGACTCAGAGCACTGCAGCGCTCTTTGTGATACCTCTTACTGCCTTAAGTCCTTCTTCTGTTGCTGACCAGTTTATGTTATAATTTAAGAACACTGACTTAAGTTTTGAACTTTTTTCTGTGGCACATCAGCCACATGCTTGGGGGACATTTGTTTTCAGAACAATCTCACCAACTACAACACATTGTGTTTTAGTAGAAGTGTTGTGGTTTTAGTTAGTGCTACAGGAACTGCTGCCTAGGAAAATATAAACCCTTAGTTAAGGGGGAATCGTTGCTTGTTCTCTTTGTAAAGTTACTTTATTTATATAGTTGTTAAGCTTTGTGGACCAGGTGTTTTTGTTTTGGGGGCAAGCCCCTGAGCATAGAATCTTACCAAGCTTTGGTTATTACCAAAACAGCCTCCAATATATACCAAAGCTTTGACTTGGTTGAGCTCTTGAGTTGTAGAAGTTGATTTTGCACTTAGTTTTTTGGAGGTGGGAATTTACTGCAGTCAGAAAACTTTGTTGACTAACTTAAACAGATGCTTTGTGGCACCAGCTTAAGACTATGGTTGTACAGAAAGATCATGGCTACTACAAATGGGTGCTGATTGAATGCCGCAAGAGACTGAAATGAGTCATAGATCTGTTCTCTGTGAGAGTTCCTGATTTCTCCATGGGGCATGTATGTAACAATTTTGATCATATTAACTCTTCTTCAGTTTTGCACTTTGTCTCCCTTGTTTTTCTCTGAGAAATGCACTTCACTTATGTAGCAGGGTTTTTACTTTATTCTAGCAACATGTGTATAAATCTTCAGGACATTGTGTTGTTTACATGTTTCTACACAATTGATCCTTTAAAAATTTATTCAGAGAGGTTGTATTTATGTTCCCAAGGCTGGGAAGCAGGGGAATCTCCCAGTTCCCTAATTTTCCACCAGAAGAATATGTATAAGTAGAAAAGTATTAACTGCTTACATATAGTGTGCATGTGTGTGTGTATATATATATATGTTGTGTGTTAAACAGCTAATACTGGTTTTCATATGATAATGTTAGGCAAAGACTTACCTGCATTTGAAGACTTACCTGCATTTGAAGACTGGTTTTCATATGATAATGTTAGGCAAAGACTTACCTGCATTTGAAGAGAAGGTTTTCGTTTATAGGGGATTAAAAAATAATAAAATTGTTAATATCACCCCCTCCCCCAAAAAAGCAGTGCTAAGAGGAAAATTCATAGTGTTGCACACACACATCAAGAAAACAGAAAGATCACAAGTAAATAGCCTAACATCACAGCTAAGGGAGTTGGAAAAGCAAAATCATCTAAATTCTAACTTCAGCAGAAAAATCCATATCACCAAGATAAAATTACAATTGCAGGATATAGAAGACAAAAATATCATAGAAAGGATCAACAAGACAAAAAGTTGGTTCTTTGAAAGGATAAATAAAATTGACAGATCCATATCCAGACTGACTAAAAAAAAGAGAAAGTCCAAATAAACACAACTAGAAAAGCAAAAGGCAAAGTCATAACTGACTCTAAAGAAATTCAAAAGATTATTAGAGATTACCTGTATACAAATAAACTAGAAAATCTAAAGGAAATGGAGGACCTTCTGACATCACACAACCTCTCAAAGTTGAAACAAGAAATTGAAACTCTAAACAGACCAATAACAATCTAGGAAACTGACTCCATCATAAGAAATCTCCCCGCCAAAAAAAGCCTCGGACCAGATGATTTCCCAGCTGAATTCTACAAGATATACAAGAAGGAGTTGATATCGATCTTATTGAAAGTATTCCAGACAATCAAGAATGATAGAACTCTCCCCAACTCATTTTAGGAAGCTAACATCATACTGATACCCAATTCTGGCAAAGATCCAACAAGGAAAGAGAACTACAGGCCAATCTCCTTGATGAACATAGACAAAAATATTTAACAAAATTCTAGCAAATCAGATTCAACACACATTTCAAGGGTCATCCATCATGACCAGGTGGACTTCATTCCTGGGAGGCAGGGCTGGTTCAACTTTCATAAGACCATAAACATAATTCAGCACGTCAACAGATGTAAAACCAAGAACCATAATTCAATTCATCATCACTTTTTTTTTTTTGAGTTGGAGTCTCACTCTGTCACCCAGGTTGGAGTGCAGTGGCACGCTCACCGCCACCCCAGCATCAACCTGCTGGGTTCCAGCGATCCCTCCGCCCCAGCCTTCCAAGCAGCCGGAACTACAGGCATGTGCTACCATGCCTGGTTAATATATATATATATATATATATATATATATATATATATATATATATATATTTTTAATTTATTGTAGAGACGAGGTCTCACCAAGTTGCCCGGGCTGGTCTCGAACCCATGGGCTCAGGCAATACTCGCCTCAGCCTCCCAAAGTGCTGGATTACAGGCTGAGTCACTCAGTCTGGCCCAGCATCACTTTTTGATAAAAACTCTTGAGCACCTAGGCATAGAAGAAATATTTCTCTAAAACCTTAAGAGCCATCTATGATAAGCCCATAGCCAACAATTGCTCAATGGGCAGAAACTGTTCTTGTTCCCCCTAAGAACAAGAACAAGACAAGAATGCCCACTCTCACCCCTCTTATTCAACATAGTGCTGGAAGTCCTAACCAGAACAATCAGGCAAAAGAAGAAATCAGGGATATCTAAATAGAAAAAGAGGAAATTAAGTTATTTCTCTTTGTGGACGATATGATTCTATACCCTGAAAATCCTAGGAAGTCTGTCCAAAACCTCCTCACAATAATAAATGACTTAGGCAAAGTTTTGGGGTACAAAAACCAATGTGCAAAAGGCAGTTGCATTTCTATACACCAGCAACAAGCAGGCAGAGAACCAAATAAAAAGCACAATCCCACTCACAATAGTCACAAAAAAAGAAATTGGCATCCATCTAACCAAAGCAGTGAAAGATACTTTATAATGAGAACTACAAGACACTGCTCAAAGAAATCAAGGATGACACAAACAAATGGAAAAACATTCCATGCTCATGGATTGGAAAAAACAATATTGTCAAGATGTCCATCCTACCCAAAGCAATCTACAGATTCAATATAATACCCATCAAATTACTAATATCATTTTTCTCAGACCTGGAAACAATACAGAAATTCACATGGAAACAAAGAGCATGAATAGCCAAAGGAACCCTCAACAAAAGGAACAAAGTTGGAAGTACCACATTTCCAGACTTTAAACATTATTACAAGGCTATGGTAACGAAACAACATCGCATTGGTATAGGAATATGCACATAGACCAATGGAACAGGCCAGATATTCCAGAAGCAAAAACACAATCTCATAACCACCTTATCTTCAACAAAGCCACCAATAACAGTCACTGGAGAAAGCAAACCATATTTAGCAAATGGTGCTGGAAAACTGGCTAATCACATGCAAAAGAATGAAACTGGACATCTACCTATCACCATATACAAAAATCAACTCTAAATGGTTCAAACAGCTAGACATAAAACCTCAAACTACAAGAATTCTAGAAGAAAACATCTGGAAACACCCTTATGGATATTGGAGTAGGCAATGAATTATTGACCAAGTCTCCAAAAGCAAATACCATAAAAGCTAGGATAGACAAGTGAGACCTCATCAAACCAAAAAGCTTTTGCACAGCAAAATACACCATTAAGAAAGTAAAAGCCAGGCTCAGTGCCTCAGCCTGTAATAAATTCTACTTTAAAAAAAAAAAGTAGGCAAAGGACACGGAAAGATACTTCTCAAAAGATGACATACAAGCAGCCAACAGACACATGAAAAAATGTTCAGCTTCACTAATCATCAGAAAAATGCAAATCAGTATTACAATGAGACACCACCCAACTTTGGAAAGAATGGCTACCATGACTGGCAAAAACCAAAACTGGCACAGATGCAGAGAAAAGAGAACACTTCTACACTGTTGGTGGAAGTGCAAGCTAGTTCAACCTCTATGGAAAACAGTGTGACAATTCCTAAAAGAACTAAAAATTGACCTTCCATATGACCCAGCAATCCCTCTCCTGGGAATATATCTGGAAGAACATAAATCATTCTACAAAAAAAGACATTTGAACATGCATATGTATTGCTGCACTATTCATAGTAGCCAAAATATGGAACCAACCCTTCTGCCCATCAAAAGTGGACTGGATAAAGAAAATGTGGTATATAGGGCAACCCCTTCGGGTCTCCTCCCACTGTGGGAGCTTTTCTATTCTCTCAATAAATCCTACTTTCTCACTAAAAAAAAAAAAAGAAAGAAAGAAAATGTGCTACATATACATGATGGAGTATTACACAGTCATAAAGAAGAGCAAACCATGGACTTCACAACAAACTGGATGAAGTTGGAGACCATCATACTAAGTGATCCACCACAGAAATAAAAAACTGAATACCACATGTTCTCACTCATAAGTGGGACCCGAACATTAGTCACATTAGCACAAGGGAGTGATCAGCAGTTGCTGGACACTTCTAGAGGAGGGAGGGTGGAAGGAGTGGGGGAGGGCATGTGACAACACAAAAGGTACCTTGTCCACTACCAGGGGGAATGAGAGCCAGTAAGAAGCCCAAACTTGACCTGTATGTGGCCTACTTATGTAATTAATCCTCACGTGTACCCCACATGTCTAAAATAAAATAAAATAAAAGACTAAATATGTCAGTAAAGTAATTCAATAACTATCACCCATAGAGGGTGCCATGGTACATTCTTTGCCACCCAAGTCAACTTCTCTAGTATCACAGAACCTCTGGACCACACAGCTTGCTGGGCCTGCTTTCTTTCCAATTCTGAGTTCCCAGAATTTTAAACTCTCTGCTTTTTACTTAAAATTTCCCTTACTGTTAAAAGAACATAATCACAGCAGGACAACAATTATTCTGCAAAACTGAAGGAGTCTAAACAAACTAATACTGGCTAGAAGGTGCATATTGTCTTTGCTCAGAGAAAAAAGGAGAGAGAGAGAAATGGTCATTACTGTATGTATTTTTAGCTACTGCTATAAATAGTAATTTCCTCATATCCATTTTAAAATACACTTATGGGGTTCCTGACACCCATCTCCAAAGTAAACAGGTCTGCTAAGTCCCCCGGACCCCATTTATTATCGTTAGCTCATATTCTTTTGCCTACTCATGTTTCTCTATATCTGTCCACTCTTCATTAAACCCACTATAAAAAAATACTCAATTGGATTGTTTCCTTGGGTCTTCATTTCCTTATGAAGGATCTCATGTTATCTAAAACTTATATTAAATACATTTTTATTCTTTTCTCCTGTTAATCTGTCTTTTGTTATAGGGGACTCAGCCATGAATCTAGGATAGGGGGTGAAAAGACAGTTCTCCTGCCTCATAGCATAAATAAAATTTACAAACACTTATAACTAGAAACATTTAGGTGATATAATGCAAGTCCAAATCTGAAGTTTGCACAAAGAGACAAGTTGTCATGCTAATGTATAATCCCAGTAGATCCCGGAGTGAGGTAGAGATGGCAGTCAGTGGAAATGAATGTAATCACATCAAACTATCAACTCAGGTGGCTTTCTTACATGCTACTTCAAATGTATATATAAAATGCCTACAAGCACCTAAGTTGTACAGTAACTACAACTTAGTCATGGTCATTGTTTACTAGATACTAAAGCAAATAAATAAGTGGCTACTGTTTCCACTCATGTATTACATCAACCATTCAACCCTGAAATTATTAGATATTTATTGGTTGGGCATGGTGGCTTATACCTGTAACACCAGTGCTTTGGGAGGTCAAGGTAGGAAGATCACTTGAGGCTAGGAGTTAGAGACCAGCCTGGGCAACACAGAGAGAACTCATCTTTATAAATAAAAATTTTTTAAAAAGAAACATTTAAAATGAGCTAGGCTCAGCAGTGTACATCTTTAGTTTTAACTACGCGGAAGGCTAAGGTGGGAGAATCCCTTGAGGCTGAGTTCCAGGCTGCAGTGAGCTATGATCTCACCACTGCACTCCAGTCTGGGCAACAGAGTGAGACATGGTCTCTTTTTTAAAAGGGGGGCATATTAAGATATATATTAAGTGACTCATATTGTAAGCACTGGGCTTACAATATGCAATGGGTGCAAAGGTAAATAAAAAACAATCCCTCCCTCATGGAGTTCCAATTCCTGGCAGGGTGAGATAGAAGAAAATAAATAACTCTGATGTAATGAGCAAAATGCTCTAGTGGAAGCCTGACTGCCGGGTCAGAGGAGCAGTGACGGAATCCTCTCTGACGTGTGGGTGTTCATTCAATTGGAGTTCTTGTGCCAAAGACTCCCTGATGGCTCATTTCATAAAGTAACAGCCATTCAATTTTCTCTCTTTAATGGTAAAACCTCCAACAACGTTAACTCCAAATTTCCCTGGCTAGTACTTAATACCCTTGTAGAATTAACTCTTGCCACTTCCTCCCTCATCTTCCATCCCTTTTAACCCAGCAAGGCCTTAGTTAATATCATTAGCTATAAGAAATGCCCTTGCAAATTAGCAAGATCATACATTACAGCCTGAAATAGATTTCCCTGTGTTGTCAGAAAACTTGAAATACTTAGAGTTCAACTGTTCTCCAGTTTATTAACTGGAGGAGGCTTTAACAATGGCAATTTAAGTATTTTTCAAGTTAGAGAATTTTAGAATAAAAGGAGAACTTGGAGATAAATTAGAGTAACTTCCCTATTTTTAGACAAAGAAACTGAGAACCTTACTGATTGAATAATAATAACCAAGTTCTTAAAATTAGAAGAGACTTACGGCTGGGTGCGTGGCTCACGCTTGTAATCCCAGCACTTTAGGAGGCCAAGATAGGAGGATTTCTTTAACTCAAGGGTTTGAGACCAGCCTAGGTAACTAGCATGACCTTGTCTCTATGGAAAAATAATAATAATATTAACTAGCTGGGCCTGGTGGTGTGGCCTGTAGTCCCAGCTACTCAGGAGGCTAAGTAGGAACTAACGTCTGAGCCTAGGAGGTCGAGGCTGCCATGACTTGCCACTGTACTCCAGTCTGGGCAATAGAGTGAGACCCCGACTCAAAAAAAGAAGGAAGGGGAGGAGAATAAGGAGGAGGAGAAAGAGGAGGAGATGAAGAAGGATGGTGTTAGTTGTGAAGAGGCATTGTTCATTTGCTACCCCTAATTATTGTAATTGCCCACAGAACTCACAGTCACTGCCTCTTAGTCACTGAAGATTTTGGACCCAACTTGCCATCTCACTCCAATACTACTCCTGCCATAATTCTTGAGGATTTTGATATACCATATAGATGATACATTCAACTCCTTAGCCTGCTTATCTTTGACACTTCACCAGCAAGACTCTTGTCCTCTGTCTCACCTCAGCCATCCACCTCCGTGGTCACATCTAGTCCCGGTCATTACCAACAAGGGCATCCCACCCAAATCTTCAGTTTCAAGCATCCCAGTCTCCTACAGCCAGCTCACTTCCTCTTATACCCCAACTTCAACATCATTTCACCCTACAGGTACTTCATTTTCATTGTTCATACTCTCACTCACATTCTCACCTCTCCTCATACTCAGCTCAAATCCCCAGACCAACGTTATGAGCATTCATTTGCAGACGTCCTCAATCCAGTTTCACCTCCAGTCATAACTGCCACACAAGACCCCAGCCTGGACCAAATTTTACTTTCTTGACCGACTCCTTGCCTGCATCTGTGCACCTAAATGCGGCTACAGGAAAATACAATTATGCGACTAGTCGCTCTTTAAAATCATGACCACAAACAGTCTTACCCTCAGTGCCACCTGCCAGTCCTGAGTAATATTCATTAAGTCTACTCTTCTAAGCAACTTAACACCTTTTTCTCTCTTCTCAAACCTCCCACTCCGCTTTCCATCTTCAAGATGGGCTAATGGCTTCTCACTTCAATGAGAAATAAGAATTTTATCTGAATGAATTTGCTAACTTTTTACACCTGTAGCCATATACCTTGTCTTTCTTTTTATACCAATGAACTTGGTCCATGTGCTTTAGATCTCACCCCACCCCTTCCTGCCTACCGAGCCATTCTAGTTCTGCAAATATCCCCCTCTCCCCTGAATCAACTTCTCCCTATTGAGTCATTTCCATCAGCATTTACACGTTTCCATCTTAAAATATCTCTAATATCCCACAGGCCCCTCTAGGTACTATCCCATTTCTCTGTTCTCATCCAAACCACCTATGACCTCCCCATTGCCAAATCCAATAATCAATTTTCATTCCTCCTCCTACGTATCAACAAGATCTGACCATACCTTTCTTCTTGAAATATTTCTTCTCTTGGTTGCTGGGCAACAAACTTGTGCTCTCTTCCTTCAGCCCTGGCTCAGTCTCTTTGATGGATCCTCTTCTTGTCAATTTACAAAATGTTGTGATGCCCCAGGGTTTGGTTCATAGATGTCTTCTCTATCTATAACTCCTTTGATAATCTTGATCTATTGACTTTTTGGGAGACTAGAATATGCCACCCCAAGATATGCCTCTTTAGCATGAAAATGGATAAGCTAGAGGCAATTAAGCAGCAAAGAAAGCACTCTGTCCTCCTATTTGCCTAAAAGCAGGACATAGATTTACAAAGACAAAAGATAACCGGCCTCAATCCCTTCTACTATGGAGACAAAGGTTAACCACTGAAGACAACTTTAGATCCCAATGGGCCTAGAGATGACACCAGAGAAGTCTATGTGAACAAGTTTTACTAACTAGCCTTTGTCCGTCATTTATTTGCCTTCCCATAAGTTGCCACTGGTAGAGTCTCAAAGTCCTTTTCCTTTTCTCTTGTCACATCTTGTTCAAGATGCCATGTAAGCTCAAATTCAAAGCCACTTCTTCAGGAATTATACATTCTCTGGGTATCTCCCATTTATGTATGACATATACAAGTTAATAAACTTCCATTTGCTCTTCTCTTGTTGATGTATTTTGTTATGAGGGTGCATCCCAACTGAGAACTTATGAAGATTGAGGAAAAACTACTTTTTCCTTCCCTACAGTCTTAAATGCTATTTATATGCTAATGACTCATTAATTTATACATTTAGTTCAGCCCTGAAACCCAGATACAGACATCTCACCTGTATTTCTGCTTGGAATCTACCATAAGCCATCCAAACACAACTTTACAAATTTAACCCTACCCCAAACCCTGCCATAAAGTCCCTACTTTTCTGCTTTTCTTCCCCATCTCAGTAAACTCCAACTTTGTTCATCTAGTTGTTTCAGTCAAACTCCAGGCATCATTCTTGGTTTCTTTTTCTCACTGCAGTTCGCATCCAAACAAGTAAGTCTCGTTGACTCCACTTTTAAAACATCTCCAGAATTCCATGATTCCCCATCATCTTTTACTCTACTGCCCTGAACTCTAAAAGAGTCTTTTAATTGTTCTTATTTTTCACTCTTGCCTCCCTACGTTTTATTTTTTTACAGAAAAACCAGATTGTCATTTTAAATATACATTGGATCAACCTGAGAAAGTTGATTGAAAAAAAGAATGAATTAAAAGTAAATAAATAAAATACAAGTTGAATTATCTCCTTTACTCCTTTCAATGGCTTTCCATATTCCTCAAAGTAAATTAAAAGTCTTTATAGTGACTTCCAACCCCAATGTGACCTGGGGCCCAATCACCTCTCTGACTTCATCACCTACATTTATCTGACTTTCTCTCTTTGATTTCTCATGGGCTCTCTCGCTGTTTTATAAGTTAACCAAGCACACTTCTATTTCAGGGCTGTTGCACTTATTATTTTTTTTTCCTGTTGCCTAGACAATCCTTCCTCCAAATAGCCACATTACAATCTTCCTCATTTCATTCAGGTCTTTGTTTGAATGTCAGCTTTTCAGAGTAGATTTCCCTGACGTCTCACCTTCCACTGTGAAACAAGCCATTCCCAAACTGGTGGTTTACACAGCAATTTACTATTATCTCTTATGGCTCAGGAGTTGAAAGGCCCATCTGGCAGGCTCTCACCTGCAGCTCTTCATACAGTTGCGGTCAAATGGAGGCTGAGGCTGGAATCACCTGAAGTCTTCTTGATTCAGATGCCTGATATCTCTCCAGAGCTAATTCAGGCTTGCTCACAATGCAGTAGTCTCTAAGAGGTCAGACTTCTTGCCTGGTGGCTAGCTTCTCACAAGGCAACTGTTCCATTTTAAGAAGCAGTAAGTGGTATTCAGTTATTTGTTTCTGTGATAGATCACTGAGTATGATAGACTCTAAATCCATTCAAGTTGCTGCAAAGTCCATAATCTTGTCCTTCTTTATGGCTGAACATTTATCACTATACTACAAGAGAGGGATTGGTAGTAGTGGGACACTGCCAGCTGGGGGGAGGGAGAGGGCATATAACATCACTAAGGGTACCTGATCCTAAACCAGGGGATGTGAGGACCAGTGGGAGGCCCAGACTTCACCTGTATGTAGACCACTTATGGACCTAAACCTGACTTATACCCCATACCTTAAAAATAAAATAAAGAGAGAAAAAAAAGAAGCAGTAAGTGAAAGCCCCCAGTTGTAAGGGCTGGGCTCAGAAGCCAATACAGTGTCACTTCTGTTATACTGTATTTGTCTATTGATCTAAGCAGTCACAGAGCATTCCCTCTCCCAACCTATAGACTTGAGAAGGAGACATAAGTCCCATTTGTCAGAAGAGGAGTTGTTGGATAATTTTCAGCCAGCCCTTTAAAATGGAAAGTACAGCGGCTCACGCCTGTAATCCCAGCATTTTGGGAGGTTGAGGAGAGAGGATTGCTTGAACTCAAGAGTTCAAGACCAGCCTAGGCAACATAGAGAGGCCTCATCTCTACAAAAAAAATAAAAATTTAAAAATTAGCTGGGCATGGTGGCATGCACCTGTAGTCACAGCTATTTGAGAGATTGAGACAGAAGGATCACCAAGCTCAACAAGTCAAGTCTTTTGTGAGTCATGATCATGCCATTGCACTCCAGCCTGAGTGACAGAGTTAGACTCTGACTCAAAATTAATAAAATAAAATGGCTCTTGATGAACTTTGTCTCCTGGTATTGATGCCCTTGTGCTATCTCCTCCCACTAAACCTAACTGACTTTCTGACCAACATCATATTGTGGAAATGACAATGTGTGATTTGGGAGACCAGGTCACAAAAACCAAGTGCTTTCTTGGATCACTTTCTCTGATGGAAGCTAGCCGCCATATTGTGAGGACACTCATGCAGTTCTCTGGAGAAATCTGCATGGTGAGTAACCATGTTCTCCTGTCAACAGCCAGCATCAATGTGCCAGCCTTGTGAGTGAGCCAACTCCAGACCTGTCAGACTTTCAGATGACTGTAGCCTCAGCCAACATCTTGACAGCACTCTTAGATTCTCTGAGTCAGAACCACCCAGCTAAGGTGTCCTGACATTCCTAACTCCCAGAAGCTTTTGTTTCTCCTCTCCCCTAGAATGTAATAAACTTCAAGAGAAAAGTGATTCTGTGATATAGTTTATTTCACTATATTCTCAGTGCCTATAACTGTACCTGATATATAGTAGACACTAAGTTGATATTTATTAGTTAAGTAAACTATATTACTTATTCTCTTTACCGCCAACATATACTTATTTTTACTGACTACTTATGATAGTATATTATTTCCCTGGTGGTTTAATGTAATATTAATTTATTCAACAATTAATCAATTTATTCAACAACTGTACCTACTCAATTACAATTATGATAAAAGCAACTTTTTTTTTTTTTTTCTTGAGCTGGGATCTTGCTATGTTGCCCAGGCTAGACTTGAGCTCCTGAGCTCAAATGATTTCCCCCTACCTTGGCCTCCAGAATAAGTGAGATTACAAGCAAGAGCCACCATGTCCAGCAATGTTAATATCTATTACTTCTTGAGTATTTACCGTTACAGGAAGTTGACAGTACAATATATATATTGCTTCTCACAGCAGCCACGCAACAGCTATTCTCAGGGGTCTGCTGTGAGCTGCCCATGAGATATCCAAGTGATGAATCTACCACTGTACATCCAAATGTGAAATGGGCAACTGAATATACAAGTCTAGAGTTCAGAGTAGAGGTCCAGGGTATGGAAATAAGTTTTGAGAATTGCGAGAATGCTAATGGTATTTAGAGGGGGCATTTAGAGGGGGGCATAGTTAGAGAAGAGAAAATGTCTGATGGAGACTCACTGAGGCACTGCAATGTTTAGCAACCTGGAGGATGAGAAAGGCCAAGCAAAGGAAACTGAGAAGGACCAGTCAACAAGGTAGAGAAAACAAGGAGCCTGTGAAGTTCTGGAAACAGAGAGAAGAATGAACTTCATGGAGAGAGTGATCAAATATGTCAAATGCTGCTGAGAAGTCAAGTCAAATGAAGACAGGGAACCATTAGACCAGCAATGTGAAGAGCTTTTTAGTGGATTCATGGGAGAAGGTGACAGCATGTTTGGAAGAAATGACAGCAAGTTTGTTTGCTAACAGTGTTAATATCATAGAGAAAAATAATTTGATGTACAGGAGGAGACAGACAAACACTGGAATGATGTCCTTCAGTAGCTAAAGAAGGGAAAGGACCAACCACTGTACACAAGTGGCTGGGGTTGACTTTAGCTAGGAACAAAGACAGTTCTTCCACAAATCAAGAAGGAAGGCAGGCCACATGGACACAGAGGCAGGCAGTAGGAAACATGTGGAAATTGTCTTCTGCTTGCTTCTATTTCCTCAGTAAAAGACAAAGCAAAGTTACCAGTTGAGACTGAGAAGATGTTGGGAGTTTGAATAGAAAGGAGAAAGTATAAAGAATTTTCTATGAGAGCTGAGGAGGAAATAAATTAGGTAACTATGGTAGTTATGACCTTAGCCCTACGACTTCACTTAAGGTCCATTAATTTAGCATGCATGTTTTTCTCAAGCCCTGTTCATCCACAATGGGTGAAGAGTTAAGCATTTTACCAAGTGAGTTTATCTGAGGAAAGAGAGTGGGGATGCAATTGATGAGGCAATTATCATAATGGACCCTGGCATCTCAGCCACTAAGAGAAGTACAGAGAGAAGGTGGTGTTGGAGGGAGTTAGGATCCCAGAGGAAATGTGTTAGAAGGATTAAAGATGATGGCTGGGGCGTAGTAGGTGATAGAGATAGAAAAGGGTATGTTCAGAATGGAGACGAGAACCCAGGAGATGGGGGTGCCCTGGGTACCATAAGTCCCGTACTTCTAGGTGTGTTTGAAGCAAACAGGGTGTGGTAGATGCTGTGATCTTAGCTCACACCCCTACTTCCTCTCAAGGACTGAAGCGGCACTCATGTCTCAGCTGCTGCGAGTGTCAGTGCTGACAGCTCTTAGCTAGTCCGTCAGCAGGAAGCATCTGTGGCTAAAGAGAGCCATCTTGCCCAGGGTCTTAGTCCCACCCAATGACTGATCAACACAGAGAGAAATGCCTGGCCCCTTGGACCACCTCAATGGCAGCCACTCTGAGGGACCATCCAAGCTTCAGTGCTCCCTCTAGCATTGCAGGATCTGTGGAGGATCAACCTGGGCAAAATAGTGAGACCCCAATCTCTAAACACACACACACACACACACACACACACACACACACACACACACACACACAACTTTATTTACAAAAACAAGCAGCAGACAAGATTTGACCTGAAGGTCATAGGTGGTCAATCCCTGATGCAAATTCTTAAGTAGTTTAGCCACTTTTAAAAATTCTACAGGTAACTCCCTAAGAGCACATCTTTGCTAATTTTACCCACCCAGTACTATTTCTCCAGGTTTTGTATTAAAGATGACAGAGAATAAACTTTGTTATATTAGCTCTTAGCGCCCATTTGTTTAAGTAAGGCTTAAGTGGACAAAAAGGCACAGAATGGCACTTTTAATATTCCTTGATGGATGGAAGGAAGAAACAGCTAGAGATGATATCTCTAATTGCACAAAGTCTTCAGAAGCAATTGGGAAGACATGGAGAAATAGAATCAGAGAGGAGAGACAAAAGGCTGAACTGGAAAGGAATAAAAAGAAGAAATACAGAAACGTGAAGAGGAATAATACATAAATAAGAGAAGATTGAGTGAAGTTAGAAGTCCTGTATCTCAAGAGCAGACAATATGCTTGTTCCTCTACTGCCACCTCCAGGTCTGTGAGGATCCTGACTCTATTTATGCAATTTGGACTAACAGGTTTCAAATGGACCAGGTTGCAACTCCTACAAGTCTTTTTCCATTTTGTATTTTAGCTACATCTCCCTGAAATCCAAATGAATGTCAGGAGTTTGTAAATTCAAGAATGTCAAGGGTTTGTAAATTATTTTCAATAGTGGTGAACAGGACAAATCAAAGACTTAGAATAAATTGGGACCAAGGTTAATATTGAGTGCAGGGAGACACTGAGCAGTCTCAGGTTTCCAGGAACAGTTTGGAGACAGCCTAATTCTATCAGAACTGTATTTGCAGGCAGCTGGACAATTTCACAAAAGTGGTGAAGTGAATAGACATACAGTATTAATTATGACTGGGATCTGGGGGTGTGAAACTCAAGCAGAATTATGGAATGACAAGCAGCTCTGGGACAATCTGGGTCTGGCTGTGGCTTCCACAATTTTATCACACCTTGTCTTGGAATCAAGGGTAATGAGATCACAGGAATATCATTTGTTCACATATTAGCTAAATCCACCCTATCACTGCACTATGGTTATGCATTTAAGAGTCTGTCTACATTGAGAACAACTTGAAGTATAAATAGGTCTTTTTATCTTTCTAAACTCAACTTTTATTAAAGTAGCTCTCCAAGAGTGAGCACTCAATGAATTCGTGTTAAATTAGGTTGTTTCCTTTCAGTGATAAAAATCATAATTTTCAAAATATAGGAAATTGCCAATTCATTGGAATGGGGACCAAGAACCCTTTGCCTCTGGAAACTCTCAGAGCTTGCCATCTATTTTCCATGCCTCCAAACTTAACACTATAAGTCTTCTCCAGTTGATGTGATGCCCTAGAGGGGAGAGACTGAATAGGAAATGTCCACCGTCACCCTCTCATGACATCCCCTCTGGGTAAGTCAACCTTGGTCCAACAGTAGAAGATAGAATATACACTTTCTAGGTGTCAATTATTATATACAACATCTAAACCATTCAGAAGAGGAAATGCTTTTGCTTCTGAAAATAACATTGTACACAATAGTTAGGAGCTAAGTTACCAAGGTAATAAAGATAAAACAAAAACTATGAAAATCAAATGATACAATTTACTTCAAGAAATAGCCACATCTGCTATGGTCTTAACCAAAGGGTTTCTAATTTTTGCTTTTCTCCTATGACTGAAGAGACTTCACTTGGCAAACACACATGCAAATTCCTTCTTTTTTTTTTTTTTTTTTTTTTTT
>NW_007104838.1:22181-31725 GCF_000164805.1 Carlito syrichta
CCACCGCAGCCTCAACCTGCTGGGCTACGGCAATCCTTCCACCTCAGCCTTCCAAGTAGCCGGAATTACAGGTATGCACTACCACACCTGGCTGATTTTTTGATTTATTGTAGAGATGATGCCCAGGCAGGTCTCGAACCCGCAGGCTCAGGCAATCCACTCACCTCAGCCTCCCAAAGGCGCGGGATTACAGGCTGAGCCACCGAGCCTGGCACAAATCCCTTCTTACTCAAGTTGGAGGTCACTTCCAGGAACTCCTTCCCGACCCCCTCCCCATCTGCTTCTTCTCCATACACATTGACCTCATTTTGTATTGAACTGATTTGTTGACACCTCTGTCATCCTGTGAATTGCTTTAGGGAAGGAACCATTTCTTAATTTCCTCTGTCACTTCAAGCCAAGCATCTAGAAGACTCTCATAGAACATTTTTAAATGAATTGCTCATTCATTGTTTATAGAGTCAAAGAAATTACAAATTCAATTCTAGAAAAGACGGCACCATCAGCCCTGCTAGTCGACTCAACCATGAGAGAAGAAAAATAGCCCCTACAGGCTTTTCCATCATCCTGAGCTATGGGAGTGCCAAGGACATCTCAGGCACTGGGGAGAGAAGTGTCAGAAAGGCCAAAATAATTTTGTGATGAACATTTGCCCTTCTGTCTGCATACTCCTGGGGTGTCCCTTGCAGTTCCTGAGCCACCTCACAATAGTTTGGAACCTTGGGAAGATCCATGTGAAGACTGCTTATGCTCCAGCTGGCTTCAAGGTCACTGTGACCTTGAAACAAACTTCCTATAATTTCTGTTGGCTCAAGGAATAGTCATTGTTGTTTGATCCTTATACTTAGAGGTCCTTTAGTCCATTGGAAGACATGGACACTTTCTGATATAGTCATATGATTTGAATTATTTTGTCAATTGTGATGATTTTTTTTTCTCAAAAGAACGCTTTGCTTCAAAACCCATTTGTAGTGACCTTTCAGGAAAAGTATACTTGGATGAGGGGCATTGCCAACAATACATTAGTCTCCCTTTATCCTCGGGAGATGCATTCCAAGACCCCCAGTGGATGGTGGATGCCAGAAACCACAGATAGTATCAAACTCTATATATATTACGGTTTTCCCTAGACATTCATGCAAACCTATGATAAAGTGTAGTTTATAAATTAGGCACAATATGATATCAACAACAACAATAACAAAATAGAATAATTACAACAACATGCCAATATCACTACTCACACTTTGGGGGCCATGATTAAGTAAAATAAAGGTTACTTGAGCACAAGCACTATGATGCCGCAAGAGTTGATCTAATAATCCAGGCAGCTCCTGTGTCTAATGGGTGGGGAGCACCCAGCGTGGAGACTGAACAAGAGGATGATTCACATCCCTCAGCAGGACAGCGTCAGATGGCACGAGATTGCATCGTGCTACTCGGAACAGCACATTTAAAACTTAGGAAATGTTTATTTCCGGGGTTTTCCATTGAGTATTTTCTGACTGTGGTTGATAGCAGAAAACAAAACCACAAGAAAGAAGGGACAACGGTATTCTGACTTTATCTCTCTGCCACATCAGCAGATGTGAACTGGTGTCCTTGGGCATTCTCTTGCTAAGTTAACCAAGCTTACAGAACTGGAAAAGTTAATGTTCTGGAAGATTGGTACAAATAACAGGATTCTGTTTCTAAGGAAGCAAGATGAACATGCATATATGTCTAAGTGCAGATATATCCATGCAATTTTCCCTTGAGTCATAATTATTTGTAAAAAGAGATCAAATCAGATGCACAGTCACGATCCCTTGTGCTCTGTAAGCTGAGTGTCCCGTTAATAAAGAACAAGGGGCTAATTACTTTCAATGGGTAATAGTTCACAACAACACTGTCAACATTTTCAGCACCATTTAATCTCTTTTTCGTTCCAGGGACACACTTTTTTCACAGAGAAGAAACATACAGCATTGGTTGTCGTTTTCCTAATTCAAAAAGGTTTGATTATGTTTGGACTGAGAGAGAGAAGTAGGTCAGCAGTTAATTGCTGAAATCTGAAGTGTATCACATGCTGCAGTAGTAGGCACTTAGTCACAACCTGCTAAAAGGATAAAAAACATTTTCAGTCAAGAGCATGTTATTTTCCTGAAAATACAGTTTAATGCAGGCAAAAGCATAATACCAATTTTAAAATAAATATATGTTTATAAAGTAAACATTGGCCATTGCTTTCATTAAACTCTGGCCAGGCTATGTGCTAATTGAGTTATGATAGCCATGGCCATTGCTTTGCTGAACTGTGGTCTAGCCATATTCTCTTTGAGCTCTGGCTGGACCATGTTTTCCTAAGCCTTGGCCCCTTCTTTACCTTGGGAAGGAGAATTTTCTCTCTCTCTCTCTCTCTCTCTCTCTCTCTCATTTACTTTTTAAATAAACTATATTTTCCAATCTAAAAACAATGAACGTTTACATTATTTCTTATGGATGTTTGGTTCTATTACTGTTTAAGTCATTTTCTTTCTAACCCAAGAGTCACATCTTATTATTATTGTTATTGTTATTAGAGATAGGATCTGGCTCTGTCACCCAGGCTGAAATGCAGTGGTGTAATCATAGCTCACTGCAGCCCCAAACTACTGGGTTCAGGTGATTGTCCCACCTCAGCCTCCTGAGTAGCTGGGACTACATACGTACACCACCTTGGCTGGTTAATTTTTAAAATTTTTTGTAGAAACAGGGTCTCTCTGTTGCCTAAACTGGTCTCAAATTCTTGGCCTCAAGTGATTCTCCTGCCTTGGCCTCCCAAAACACTGGGATTATAGGTGTGAGCAACCTCATCCCCCAGCCCCAAGACTCATCTGAACAGCCAAGCTTGCAGAGTGAAGTAAACTAACTTCTTTCTGGCAGTTAGGGAGTTACCTAACTCCCTATAGGGAAAACCTAAAAAATGTTCCTGCTATAAAACTAAATGTAATAAGGTAAGAGAAATCTACAGTGGCTAAAAAAAATGATTAAGAAACTTAAACCAGAAAGGAAAGAATAAATTAATAATGTCAAACAGCTCTGCAGGGTTTTGTATGTCTTTGCAAAGGGCTATTGTTTTAATGACCACATGAACAGCAAATAAGGCCTGGAGTCTTTTGAGGAAAAGGAGAGGAACTAAGCTCCTGAATCAAGAAAGGTACCCTATGGTTTCCCCCCTCTGCAAAAGGACTAAAAGGACTAAAAAACAAATGCAAAAGACTAAAAAACAAATGTCATCTAAAATAGGAAAAAGATAAGGAGAAATCTGTCTTGGTCTAAGTCCTGGATGGGAAAAAAACAAAAAAATAAATAACAAACTACCATACAAAAACTACTGTATTCAAGTGTCCGAAGGTGTCTAAGCCAGAAAGCTAACAATAGCAAGAAAAAGTGTTGCCAAGCTGGTAATATCCTTCGTAAAGGAAAATTAAAATCTGCTCCGGAGACTATATAAAATTCTCACCAAAAAATTCCACTTAAGTGGAGTTCACAGTTTAAAATTTACATCTCAAAATTTACAATGCGAAATTTATGAATAAACAGGGAAACCATAATGAATTCAATCTACTCAACACATAGTGGAAAGAAGAACTCAGGTAATAGAATTATCAGAGATTTTCTTAAAGTATGCTTAAAGTATTAAAGATAAAGATAAATTGAACATATGAAAAAATAATGACACTATAAAAAGATAAGATAGAGGCCGGGCTCGGCGGCTCAGCCTGTAATCCCAGCAGTTTGGGAGACCAAGACATGTGGATTACCTGAACCCGTGGGTACAAGACCAACTCGGGCAACTTGGCAAGACCTCATCTCACAATAAATAAAAAATTAGCTGGGTGTGGTAGCACACACCTGTAGTTCTGGCTACCTTAGAAGGCTGAGGCAGAAGTATCACCAGAGCCCAGCAGGTCAACACTGGGGTGGCCGTGAGTGTGCCACTGCACTCCAGCCTGGGCGACAGAGTGAGACTCCAACTCCAAAAAAAAAAAGACAAGATAGATTTTTAAAAGAAAGAAAATTGGCTGGCTGGGTGGCTTACTAAAATAATCACAGTGCTTTGGGAGGCTGAGGCAGGAGGATTTCTTGAGACCAGGAGTTCAATACCAGCCTGGGCAATATAGTGAGACCTCATCTCTTCAAAATTTTAAAATTAGTCAAGAGTGGTAGCATGCACCTGTTGTCCCAGCTACTCGGAAAGCTGAGGCAGGAAGATCACTTGAGTCCAGGAGTTCAAGGTTACAGTGAGCTATGATCATGCCATAGTATTCCAGCCAGGGTGATAAGTGAGATCCTGTCTCAAAAAAAAAAAAACTTATGTAAATGAAATATGTAGTCACTGAAACTAAACTCGATGAAGCTGTTAGACCGCATATTAGATACAGCTGAAGAAAGCACTAGTAAGCAAGAACTTAAACTGGGCTTGGTGGCTCAGCCTGTAATCCCGCACCTTGGGAGGCTGAGGTGAGTGGATTGCCTGAGTCCGCGGGTTTGAGACCTGCCTGGGCAACCTGGCGAGACCTCATCGCTACAGTAAATCAAAAATGAGCCGGGTGTGGTAGCACTCGCCTGTAGTTCCAGCTACTTGGAAGGCTGAGGTGGAAGGATCGCCGGAACCCAGCAGGTCGAGGCTGCTGTGGCCAGAGCGGCCACTGCACTCCAGTCTGGGCGACAGAGTGAGACTCCAACTCAAAAAAAAAAAGGAACTTAAATCTGAGGAAACAGCAGAGAGGGTAAGTTAGAGAATCAAAGATGGGGAAAAAGCAAACTGAAAAAAAAGTTTAGAAACATGGAAGATAGAGTGAGAAAGTCTAACATAGTCCTAATACAAATTCCAGAAAAAGGAAATAGAAAGAATCCTGAAAAAAAAATATTTTAAAGATATTGTCTTAAGTTTTCTCAGAATTTAACCTGACTTCTTAGTTTTGAGAAGTAATACAATCTAAAATAAGTTCAACAGTTACTCATTCCAAGCATAGAAAAGTTGCATTCAATAAGTTGTGCTAGAATAATTGGCTATTCTTATGAAAAAATAAAATAAAATTAGATACCTATTCCACACAATTTACAAAATTTATTTGCAGGCATATTAAAAGTTAAATGGATAAAACATATCTAGAAAAAATTTTGGAAAATAACTATGATATCATGGTATAAGAACATTATTAAACAGAAAAAAATTTAAATAATTAGTGAACATTTTGTTAATTAAAAGACAGCATTAAGAAATCAAAAGACAAGCCACAGATTGGGAAAAAAAAGATTAGTGACCTAATATTATAAAGAATTCCTATAAATCATTAATAATATAACCTAAGAAATGAGTAAAAAAGATAAAATTTTCAGAAAAAGAAAACTGAATGGCCAATAAATATATTAAAAGATGCTCAACCTCAGTAGCAATGAGGGGAATTCCTATTAAAACAATAAGATACTCTTCCACAGTCATCAGATTGGTAAGAATGAAGAATTCTGATGACAACATGTTTTAGTGAGGATGTGAAACAACACAGCACTGCTAAGGGAGCCTGTAAATTAGTACAATCATCTTAGAGAACAATCTGGCCACATCTTGGTAAAGGTGAGCGAACCCTATATATTCCTTAATAAATTCTTCCCTAAGGAGATGAAAAGAAATGTGAAAGAATATTTAATACAATATTTTTGAAACCCAAAAAGTGAAATAATTGATCAATATGAGAATGACTGAAAAAAGAATTTTACTTATTCACCCAATAAATAACAAGCATCAATGAAGTGAATAAAATAGGGCCAAATCTGTCAACATGGTTAAATTTAAAAAATATATTGCTAAGCAACAAAAAAAGTGTTTTGCACTTTTTGGAAAAAATAATACATACAATATTATACAATTTGCGTAAAAATCAAAACATGTCAAAGAGTCTATAATTTTAAGGTTATATATTTATATAGCAAAAGTATAAAAACTGGAGAGGGAGGGGAAAGTGGGAAGTGGGAGGTTTCACAGAGGGCTTCAATTGGGTTTTTGATAATCTTCTTAAACCAAGTGATCAATACATTAGTTATTGATTATTATACTGTCATCTACAACTTTTATAAGTTTACAATATTTCATAATTTTTTTGAAAGCAAGATTTATTGAGAGGACAGAAAAGCTCCCACAATGTGAGAGGATCCGAAAGGGTTGCTCCATTTCATAATTTTTAAATGTTTTATTTATTTTTTGACACAGGAGTGCAATGGTTCTATCATAGGTCACTGCAGCCTCTAACTCCTGGGCTCAAGCAATTCTATTGCCTTAGCCTCTTGAGTAGCTGGGACTATAGGCACATGCCACCACACCCAGCTAATTTTTTTTTTTTTTGTAGAGACAGGGTTGCCCTGTGTTGCCCAGGCTGGTCTTGAACTCCAGTCCTCAAGCAATCCTCCTGCCTTGTCTCCCAAAGTGCTGGGATTACAGGAGTAAGTCACCACACCTGTCACCTAATTTTTTAAGCACTCAAAAATATGCAAATATTTTAAAATATCCATGTTTGTTTTAAAAAAAATGAGATACATGCTATGGTGCACTATAAGCTCATTTCAATACCCACATTCTGTAAGATGAAACTTTAAAATAGTTTCTAAATTGTGCTGCAGAATAGGCTAATGTGTGTTCCTGGGCCTTGTAGAGATCTCAGGAACAGAGAAAGCACAGCTGCAACTGCTTGTGTTATTAGTAAATGAACCATTACTAACTTTTAACCATTTGATATTTAAAATATATACATGTCGGCTGGGTTCGGTGGCTCAACCTGTAATCCCAGCACTTTGGGAGGCTGAGGTGAGTGGATTGCCTGAGCCCGTGGGTTCGAGACCAGCTCAGGCAACTTGTCGCTACAATAAATAAATAAAAACAAATATAGCCAGGCGTGGTAGTGCGTGCCTGTCATTTCAGCTACTTGGAAGGCTGAGGAGGAAGGACTGCCAGAGCTCAATAGGTCGATGCTAGGGTGGCCATGATTGTGCCACTGCACTCCAGCCTGGGTGATACAGTGATACTCCAACTCAAAAATAAATAAATCATATATATATATGTGTGTGTGTGTGTGTGTGTGTGTGTGTGTGTATATACACATGTCTTATTCAAAATTTTAGACTTTAGCATCCAAGAGGATTGCCTAAGTCCAGGAGTTTGAGACCAGCCTGGGCAACTTAGCGAGACCTCCTCTAAATAAATAAATAATTAATTAATTAATTAACTGGACACGGTAGCACGCTGCTGTAGTACCAGCTACTTGGAAGGCTGAGATGGAAGGATCACCTGAGCCCAGCAGGTCGAGGCTGTGGTGGCTGTGAATGTGCCACTGCACTCCAGCCTGGATGACAGAGTGAGACTTCAACTCAAAAAAAAAAAATTATTGACAGTGTGCAGGCCTAATAAACTAGGAAACATAGATTATATACATTAAGAAAGTTTCTTGCTTTATGCATTTTGGTGACTTAAATCTTCCAGGTCCCAAAGACCACAATGGTAAACTAGAAATAAAACATTTTAAACTAACTTTTCCAAAAGTACCTAAACAGACTTCTTCCACAGAAAGGGCAACACATTTTCACTTAAAATATTACACCATATAATTTATTTATGTATATAGACTTTCATCTTAAAAAAGTATTTCAGACCGCCGCCGCTGCCACCCCTCCCCCCACCACCACTGCCACTGCCGGCACCGGCACCACCGCCGCCGTGGCCTCTGGGAGGGGCAGTATATTGCACCACGCGGCCCGAGGGGATCCACAATGAACTGCTTCAGGGAAGATCTGCTGGGATCGCTGCCACCTATCCTGCATCCGAGACTGTCCTGCCTGCCCAGCGTGGGGCTCCTGTTGCCTGCTCGGAGGCAGGCAGCCATCTTGTTCCTGGCCGGCCCCACCCCCTCTGGGGCGAGCAGATGAGATAGCACCACCTGCTGGCAATTCAAGGGAGTAAACCTACAGCCCCGCTGCTCGGACAGATTCCAGGACAGTGGGAAGTGGTTTCCACATTATCCACACACCTGTCAGCGAATACCAGGACTTGCAGACAGATTTTGAATCACAGCTCTCCCCTTAAATACATCTCAAAACTGCAAAAAGGACCACCTCTAACCTACAGTGCAACTTCAGAATTGAACAAAGTAAGAGGGCATACATAAAGAATAGGAGATTGAACAAACAGAAGTAAAACCAATCCCTTTACCCCTAAATAATGGAATTAAAGAAGACAGTGATGTGGAGGGAAGGAAAAAGTAGAGAGGTGGAAAAAACTGCACAAATGAAGAAAAACCAAAAGAAGAATATAGGTCCTACAGAGACCCCTGGGAAATCAGACACTGAGAAAACAGATTCTGGAACACAGACAATGAAGAGTCCCCAGAATGACTGGTTACATGCAACAAACCCAGACATCAAGACATTAATGGAGAGAATTAAAAAAATTGAGGAGAGACAAGAAGAAAATAGGAAGGAGCTGTTGTCAGAAATGACAGCAGTAAAGAATACTGTGATGGAAATGAATAACAGACTAATAAGCATGAAAAGCAGAATCAGTCAAGCCAAAGAAAGAATCTTAGAGCTCGAAGACCAAAACACAGAACTAACCCAAACTGTCAAAAGCATAGAAAAGAAGCTCAAAAAGACAGAACAAAACCTGCAAGAGATGAATGATCACTTCAAGAGACCAAACCTAAGAATAATTGGGCTTCCTGAGGCAGAAAGAGAAACAGAAGCCACACTGGAACAAACATTTCATGAAATCATTCAAGAAAACTTCCCTCATCTCATTAAGGATGAAAAAATTCAAACACAAGAGATTCAGAGAACCTCTGCAAGACAACAAACGAGAAGACCAACTCCCAGACACATAATAATTCACCTAAACAAAGTAGCTATGAAAGGAAAAATCCTAAAGGCAACAAGAGAAAAAGACCAGACTACCTACCAGGGAAAAGCAATTAGAATAGCAGCAGATTTATTCACAGAAACCCTTCAGGCCAGAAGAGCCTGGAGCCCATCTTCAAAGTTCTAAAAGATAAACAATTTCAACCAAGAATAACCTACCCAGCCAAACTAAGCTTCATTAGTGAGGGAGAATTGAAATCTTTTCCAGACATCCAATTCCTAAGAACCTACGCTACCACCAGACCACCTCTACAAGAAACACTTAAGAAAGTACTGAACACAGAAGAAAAAGAAAAAAGAACAACAGCATTCTTCACAAGAGTACAGGCAAAAGATTAAAAACACACATGAACCAACTCCAAAACCCAAAGAAAGACAACAAATAAACAGGATCAACTCTGTAAGAACCTTATAACAGGGATCAACTCTTGTATTTCAATTATTAGCCTAAATGTGAATGGACTAAATGCACCACTGAAAAGACATAGAATGGCAAAATGGATACAATATAACCAGGCAACAATCTATTGCCTTCAAGAGACTCACCTCACTAGAAAGGACACCCACAGACTCAAAGTAAGAGGATGGGAAACAAACTTCAGGCGAACGGAATACAAGA
>NW_007104838.1:32337-33680 GCF_000164805.1 Carlito syrichta
CCATCACCACATGGAACATATTCTAAGATCGACCACATACTCGGCCATAAATCAAGCATAAGCAAATTTAAAAGGACCAAAATTCTCCCAAACACCTTCTCGGACCACAGTGGAATAAAAATAAACATTGACACCAACAAAGTCCCCCCAAAACCCACAAAGACATGGACACTAAACAGCATGATGCTAAGCAACTCCTGGGTCAATGACGAAATCAAAACAGGGATCAAAAGATACCTGGAAACAAATGAAAATGAAGAAACATCTTACCAGAATCTCTGGGATGCCCTGAAAGCTGTAGTAAGAGGGGAATTTATATCCCTACAAACACACATGAAGAAAATGGAAGGAACAGGAATTCACAACCTAACAAGCCACCTAAAGAAGCTGGAAAAGCAAGACCACAAAAACCCTAATTTCAGCAGAAGAATCCAGATCACCAAAATAAAAGCCCAAATCCAGGACATAGGAGACAAAAAGTTAATACAAAAAATCAATAAAACAAAAAGCTGGTTCTTCGAAAGGGTAAACAAGATTGATGGTCCCCTAGCTAGAGTGACCAAGAAAAAATGAGAAAAAAACCAAATAAGCACAATCAGAAACACAAAAGATGAAGTCACATCTGACCCTGAAGAAATACAAAAGATCATTAGAGACTACTACGTACACTTGTATGGAAACAAACTTGAAAACCAGAAGGAAATGGAGGACTTTCTGACATCACACAACCACCTAGGTTGGAACAAGAAGAAATTGAGACCCTAAATAGACCAATAACAATCAAGGAATTCGACTATGTAATAAGAAAACTTTCTACAAAAAAAAGCCCTGGTCCAGATGGCTGTCCAGCAGAATTCTACAAGACATTTAAGGAGGAGCTGATACCAATCCTACTGAAGGAATTCCAGGCGATTGAAAAAGATGGAACTCTCCCCAAATCATTTTTCGAAGCCAACATCACATTGATACCCAAGCCAGGTAAAGATCCAACAAAGAAAGAGAACTACAGGCCAATATCTTTGATGAACATAGATGATAAAATTCTCAACAAGATCCTAGCAAACCGGATTCAGCAATACATCTCAAAAATCATCCACCATGACCAAGTAGGCTTCATTCCTGGCCTGCAAGGCTGGTTCAACATTCGTAAAACCATAAATGTAATTAAATACATCAACAGATGTCAAAACAAAAACCACATGATCATATCTTCTAGATGCAGAAAAAGCTTTTGATAAAATCCAGCACCCCTTCTTGATAAAAACCCTTGAACATCTAGGCATACGGGGAACATACCTCAAAATAGTAAAAGCCATCTACGAGAAACCCACAGCCCAGCATAC
>NW_007104839.1:0-319 GCF_000164805.1 Carlito syrichta
CCCGGCGCCGTCGCCCCCGCTTGGGAAGGGGTGACCCGCGGCGGGCGGCGCTGAGCTCCTCTCCGCGCGCCCGCCACCCCGCCCCGCTCCTCGCCCCGTCCCGAGGGCTCCCGCCTGGTGGCCCGGCAGAGGGCGCCGCTCCCCAGCGCACGCAGGCAGGCGGAGGGAGGGACTCGAGCCTCAGGTAAGGAGCAAAGTGGATCATCCCGGGGGACCCGCCCCTCGCTCCTGAGGCGGGAGTGGCCGTGGCGCTGCCAGGAGGTCAGGGCTGTCAGGCCTCTCCGGCGGGCAGCGGCGCTTCTGCCCCGGAGGTGGGGAG
>NW_007104840.1:0-685 GCF_000164805.1 Carlito syrichta
CTCTCACCTCAGCCTCCCAAAGTGCCGGGATTACAGGTTGAGCCACCGAGTCCGGCTTAACCCCCACTTTTTTCTCCGACATAGAGTGAACATTTACAGGAGGGGCCTGGCTCATTTTGCTCCCTACTTGCAGAAGCTTCGCGACAGGTCTGCAATCCTTTGACATGACCTTCATTGAAATACGGACTCTGCGTCTCCTCTCCTTGGTGCTGGACTCACCTAGTGACTTATTCACCAGCTGAATATAACTGAAACAACGCTCTGTCGCTTCCATAGCTGGGTCATACAGATGGATGGCTCCACCGGGTTCTTTTGGGAAATTCAGATTTGAAATCCCGAGCCATGTGTGAGAAGTCTAAGGCCCTCATGTTTTGAGGAAGCACAAGCCACATGGAAAGACCACCTGAAGGTGGCCCCGGCTGAGGTCCCAACCAAGCACCTGGGAGTGAGGATGCTCCTAGATCTGTAGTCCAGCAACATACCCAAATACTCACATGTTCCCACTCAGCACTTAAACGTGGCTGGTGTGACCGAGAAGCACAAATGGCAATTTTATATCATTTTACTTAATGTCAATTTACATAGGGCCTAAGCCAGTGGCTGGGGTATTGGGTCACACAGCTCTAGAGAATTCTTGACTGAGCCATTGGGTCTTGTTTCTGCTCCAAAACCCCTGACATCATGG
>NW_007104841.1:0-9651 GCF_000164805.1 Carlito syrichta
CAGCCTTCCAAGTAGCTGGAACTACAGGCGCGCGCTACCACGCCCGGCTGACTTTTTTATTTTATCGTAGAGACGAGATCTCGCCAAGTTGCCCAGGCGGATCTCGAACCTGCAGGCTCAGGCAATCCACTCACCTCGGCCTCCCAAAGCGCGGGATGACAGGCTGAGCCACTGAGCCCGGCCTGTTTTTTTTTTTTTATCGATTTTGAGACGGTCTCGCTCTGTTGTTCAGGCTGGAGTACAGTGGCACAATTAGGACTCACCACGACCTTGAATTCCTGAGCTTAAGTGAACCCCCTGCCTCTGCCTCCCAAGTAAGTAGGACTTCAGGTATGCACCACCACGCCTGGATTTTTTTTTTTTTTTGAGACGAGGTCTTGATGTTTGCCTAGGCTGATCTCAAACTCCTAGCTTTCAGCGATCCCTCACCTTGGTCTCCCAAAATTCAAGGATTGCAGGTTTTGGGGGTTTTTTTAGAGGCAGGGTCTTGCTATATTGCCCGGGCTGGTCTTGAACTCCTGGCCTCAAACAATCCTCCCACCTTGGCCTCCCAAAGTGCTGGGATTAGAGGTGTGAGCCACTATACTCAGCCTCAAAACTGTGCCCTTTAAATGGGTAAGTTGTGTGGTATGTGAATTGTATCCCAATAAAGCTGAGAATTTTTTTTTTTTTTTTTTGAGTAGGAGTCTCACTCTGTCACCCAGGTTGGAGTGCAGTGGCACACTCACAGCCACCACAGCCTTGACCTGCTGGGCTCAGGCGATCCTTCTGCCTCAGCCTTCCAAGTAGGTGGAACCACACGGGCCACCATGCCCAGCTAATTTTTTGATTTATTGCAGAGATGAGGTCTTGCCAAATTGCCCAGGCGGGTCTCGAACCTGTGGGCTCAGGCAATCCATTCACCTCAGCCTCCCAAGGCACGGGATTACAGGCATGAGCCACCATGCCTGGCCCGGAAAAAAAAAAAATCTCAATACACTTATTTGTCTGTCTGACCAGCACCCATTCTCTATTTGTTGAGGACGCCAAGAATCCTAAATAACCAAGCCGGGCCCTTGGCGTCTGGAAGTTGCTGGCAAATTAGCCATATTCTAAGGGAGGAGTCTCTGGCCTCTAATCCAGACCCTGTTTCCAGAAAGATTATTTCAGGGGGAGACCCGCCCGCTGCTGTTTCTGCGCTGGGCCCCAGACGGGGAGAACAGGGCAGGCGTGCGCGTCTCCAGCCTGCGGATTAGGAAACTCAGGCATGCGAGGTCAAGTGACAAGCCCGACCTCACTCAGCGAGACAAGTGGCAACCGAGAATAGCACGGGCTTCTGACTGCGCCTCGCTGGCTGTAAACACCCACCGCACTGTCCTTCATCTGTCTGATTAAAAAGGGAACATAAAATATGAACCAGAGCTCAGGCCGAGGGAGGAACTAATCCTGTCTCTGCAGTTCGAGCCCTGCTGTCTGCCGGGGCAATTGGGCAAGACCCTGCCAAGACGGAGCTGGGCGGTCCTGGGCCCGGGCCGATGTCAGTTTTGGGGTTTGCCTCTCTGGACACACAGGGCTGCTCTCGGAGTTCGTTCGCTCAGGCGTGTCTTCTCACGTTTGGTGGCTTTCGTGGTCCAGTGCCAACGGGGCTGCTGGAGACTCAGAATCAGCATCACGCCAGGGCCTCGGCGACAGACAGGACAGCCGAGGGCAGTCTGGTGGAACCGGGGCACCGAAACGCCGGGTGTGGCCAGAGGAGCCGAGACAGAGAGCCAGTCAAAGCCTGGTGCTTGAAACCAGCCAGGCGTCTCAACTTCCCAGCCTGTGACCTTCTGTAAGCCCCTAGGTCGTCCCTGAAGCGTCCATTTCCTCATCTATAAAAGGAAAGAACACCATTGTGTCCTGATGGGTTTTTTTTTGAGTCAGGGTCTCACTCTGTCGCCCAGATTGGAGTGCAGTGGCACCACCGTCCCAGCCCACTGCAGACTCGACCTCCCAGGCTCGGTTGATCCTTCTGCCTCAGCCTCCCATGTAGCTGGGACAACAGGTGCATGTCTCCATGCCTAGCTCATTTTTAAATTTTTTGCAGAGACTAGGTCTCACTATGTGGCCCAGGCTGGTCTCAAACTCCTGGGCTCAAGCCATCCTCCCATCTTGGCCTCCCAGAGTGCTGGGATTGCAGGCGTGAGTCACTATGCCCAGCTAGTCCTAATGATTTTGATGGACATGTGTTGGACAGTGGCTAAAACATTTGCTTTCATCAAATGCCTGAGCCCACCAGACGGAAAACCATTTCTGTGGGGACACCCAAGCAGGATAGGGGATGACCAAGAGATAAGTCAAGTAGAGGTGACAGAAAAGCACTGGGGCTGTCAGAAACATCTGAGGGCCGGGTGTGGTGGCTCAGGCCTGTAATCCCAGCACTTTGGGAGGCTGAGGTGAGAGGATTGCCTGAGCTCAGGGGTTCGAGACCAGACTGGGCAACTTGGCGAGACCTCAGCTCTACAATAAATCCAAAAAAAAAGTATCCTGGCATGGTGGTGCGTGCCTGTAGTTCCTGCTACTTGAAAGGCTGAGGAGGAAGGATCACCCGAGCCCAGCTGGTGGAGGTTGCGGTGGTCGTAAGCATGCCACTGCACTCCAGCCTGGACAACATAGTGAGACTCTGACTCAAAAACAAAACAAAAGCCGGGTTCGGTGCCTCAGCCTGTAAACCCGTGCTTTGGGAGGCCAAGGTGAGTGAATTGCCTGAGCCTGCGGGTTCAAGACCCACCTGGGCAACTTGGTGAGACCTCATCTCTACAATAAATCAAAAAAATTAACTGGGTGTGGTAGCACGTGCCTGTAGTTCCAGCTACTTGGAATGCTGAGGTGGAAGGATTGCCAGAGCCCAGCAGGTCAAGGCTGCGGTGGCCGGGAGCAGCCACTGCACTCCAGTCTGGGCGACTGAGTGTGACTCCAACTCAAAAACAAAACAAAACAAAAAAGCCACATCTGAGAACCTGGGAGCACCACGGGCCATCACCTTTTTGGAATTTTCGATGAAGTTGCCTCCTTTCTGGCATCAAGTAGGGTTTCTTGTGTGGCCACATGGCAAGCTGATGTCCCATTTAAAAAATTACATTAAGGCCGGGCTTGGTGGCTCAGCCTGTAATCCCAGCACTGTGGAAGGCCAAGGCGAGTGGATTGCCTGAGCCCGAGGGTTCGAGACCAGCCCGGGCAACTTGGCGAGACCTCATCTCTACAATAAATTAAAAATTAGCTGGGCGTGGTAGCGCACACCTGTAGTTCCGGCTACTTGGAGGGCTGAGGCGGAAGGATCGCCGGAGCCCAGCAGGTCAAGGCTGTGGTGGCCAGGAGCATGCCACTGCACTCCAGTCGGGGCAACACAGTGAGACTCCCACTCAAAAAAAGGAAAAAAAAACTAAATTAAATTTAAAGACAAAGTCTTACTATGTCACCCAGGCTGATCGTGAACTCCTGGGCCCAAGCGATCTTCCCGCCGCAGCCTCCCAAAGTGCTGGGATGACAGGCGTGCGCCACCACACTTGGCCTTATGCCCATTTGAAACAGCTCCAAAGCAGAGTGGGCTGTCCAGAGAGGTGGGAGTCAGTGGTGTGTGGGTCTCTGTGCAGCTGCTTCCCCAGACCCCGAACGTCTCAGGCAGGTGGGCCTCCCCCGGCCCGGACAGGCGGCTCTCCGAGTCCCGGATCCTGGAGGGGAACCCGCGACAGCTGGGTAGAGTCTGGCGTGTGCGCCTCCCCTCCCAGCCTGGACTTCTAAATTTAACCTGCTATCAGCTTGAGAGGCTGGAGGGCTTCCACCGTGTGACTAAATGCCACTTGGAACCCGCTTTGCTCCTAACCACCTCCCCTGCAGACGCCCCTCCCAAAACTGTTACCCACAAACTCGGGCCGCCGTCGCCTCATTCTCCCTCCACGGCCCGGCGGCATGGACACCTGCGGCCCTGCGCGCCCTGGGCTCTGTCCTGGTGGGGTCCAACTTGACCTTCCGCTGTTGGCGAGGCCCGCACACTCCCCACGGTCTCCCGCAGCAGAGCTCGGGGCCAACTCCCCAAGCCAAAGCCGAACCACGACAGTGAGCCGCGCCACCCAGAAGCCATCTGGGCGGAGGGCGGCCGGCAGCGCTGATTATGCAATTTCCTGAGAGTCTCAGCCCCAGGAGGCAGGATGTGGAGGGCCGCCGGGTTGCTGCAACGTGGAGAGCCCAGAGAAGAGACCCAATCCCAACGCCCAGGGCGAACAAAGCGGGGCGCCTTGTCCCCGGGGGCGGTGCAGAGGGGCCCCCACCCACCCTGAAGCCCGTGCGCATCTGCCCAGCCCGCCCCTCCTCAAAAGGCATGAGTCGGGCTGATTGTGGACCCCAGAGCTGCACTGAGACCTCTGGGGCATTTCCTGCCCGGGACACCCAAGATGAGGGGAGCCAGGGGCATGGGGCCTTTTTAATAATAGCCACCAAGCCAGGTGTGGTGGCTCACACCTGTCATTCCAGCACTTTGAGAGCCCGGGAGTTCAAGACTCGCCTGGGCGATATAGTGAGACCCTGTCTTTACAAAAAATCAAAAAAATAGCCGGGCTCGGTGGCTCAGCCTGTAATCCCGCGCCTTTGGGAGGCTGAGGTGAGTGGATTGCCTGGGCCCGCGGGTTTGAGACCCGCCCGGGCTGCGAGACCTCATCTCCACAATAAGTCAAAAAATCAACCGGGCGTGGTAGCGCGCGCCTGTAATTCCGGAAGGATCGCCGGAGCCCAGCAGGTCGAGGCTGCGGTGGCCGGGAGCGGCCGCTGCACTCCAGTCTGGGCGACAGAGTGAGACTCCAACTCAGGAAAAAAAAAAAAAATCAAAAAAACCAGCCAGGCATGATGACTCGTGCCTGTAGCCCCAACTACTCCAGGAGGCTGAGGCGGAAGGATCGCCTGAGCCCAGAAGGTCAAGGCTGCGGTGAGCTGTGATCGTGCCACTGCACTCCAGCCTGGGTGACAGACTAAGGCTCCAACTCTAAAAATAATAGTCACCAGTCATTACTGGGCACCGGATATTTGCCCCTCATTATTAGGTGCCGAATGTGTGTCCAGTCTCTCACTCAGGCTGAGAGCAGGCTATGGGGCCAGGGTTCGAATCCCGGCCTCAGGCAGTTTCTTGACTTCCACTTGCCCCATTTTCCCGTCTGCGAAATGGGAATCACGGTGATGCCTCCCCTGTGGGTTGTCACGAGGATTTAATGAGCTTATATCTGGAGTACAGTGGCATGTTCACACCAAATCAGCTCGGAGGCAGCTACTCCGAGAAGCCCCATTTTCCTTACAAGGTAAGTGGGGCTCGGGGGGACCAAGTATCTTGCCCAAGCTCACGCAAACGGCCTTGAATCTGGCTGCCTTCAGAGCTCCTCAGGACCTCTGGGCCTCCCTCCACCCATCCTCACATAAGAAAACCCCCATTATAGCCGGGCGTGGTGGTTCACGCCTGTATCCCGGCACTTTGGGAGGCTGAGGCAGAAGGATTGTCTGAGCTCAGGGGTTCGAGGCCAGCCTGGACAACTTGGCGAGATCTCATCTCTACGATAAATCAAAAAATGAGCCAGGTGTGGTGACGAGTACCTGTAGTTCCAGCTACTCAGGCGGCTGAGGCGAGAAGCTTGCCTGAGCCTAGGAGGCTGAGACTGCAGTGGCCGTGATAGTACCACAAGCCCCGATTAGAGGAGGAGTTATCTGTTCTCAGTGCTCAAGTCCGAGAGACTCCCTCATCTGCTCCTGGCGAGGACAGGCAGTAGAACTTTGTCCTGTTTTCCACAGGAAGGCAGGTGTCAGGCCCACGGTGGGACCCGAGTTAGGACCCAGTCAAAACACTGATTACCCTTGGCAAAAGGGTTTCTTTTTTTATTGTTTTAGAGACAGAATCTCACTCCGTCATCTAGGCTGGAGCACAGTGGCACAATCATCGCTCACTGCAGCTTCGAGCTCCTGGGCTCAACGGCTCTCCTGCCTCAGCCTCACAAGTAGCTGGGACTACAAGCACACACCACCAAGCCCGCCTAATTTTTGTGGGTTTTTTTGCACAGATGGGGTCTCGCTAGATTGCCTAGGCCGGTCTCGAATTCCTGGGCTCACGTGGGCCTCCTGCCCCGGCCTCCCAAGTAGCTGGGACTCCGGGCTCCCACCATGACACCCGGCGGGGGTTTCTGCGGTTTCTACTATTTGCCAAAAAGCCAAGCTGCCCCCCGTTCCTAGCTCAACCTCCCAGCCTGCCCCTCCTCCAGGCAGGCCTCAGGTGGAGTGCTTCTGGGTGTAAAACTGCAATCCCAGAGCCACTCCTTCCCGGACCTCAGCCCATCCTTCCGCCCCCAATTCGCTGACCCCCACGGCCAGCACCACGGGGCCGCCCACCCCAGCGTGCCACTCCGAAACATCCAGATACCAGCCAAGCCTACTTTAAAATTACATTTTATTTCTTTATGAATATGTTTCTTTTTCTTAAAAAAAAAGAGGTTCACTTGACATTTTCTTCAAGAGTCTTGTGCCTCCTGGTAAGTGCACTGGTTTGTGTCACAGTACTCTCCACGACCAAGGACGGTTCTTATTGCTGGAAGGAGTGCGTGAGTGCTCACGCCCGGGTGGGGCTGGGGGGTGCTAACAGAGACATCAGGCTTCGGGCAGGAAGCCAGGGAGGTCTGCGACCAATGAGGAAGGAGGGCGAGGGACCCGCCCTGAGCTAGGCTGAGTGTCCCTGCAGGACCTGCAGCCTTCCCGGGGTCTCCCAGCCCTGTCTTGGGCGAGACAGGAGGCGTAGAGAGAAAGGAGCATCGGGTAGGGAGATGTCAGGGAGCAGGTGGGCTGGGGGCCGGGCATGCGGGGAAGGGGTGCTGGCCCCTGCCTCGAGCGTCTGCCACACTCAGAAAATGGGGGTCCAGGGGTTCCTTTGCGCCAGGGCGGTTCAGCCCTGTCCCGGTCTGCTCCCGAGCCCCGCCTCCAGGAAGAACTCCTTGGCATGACCCAGCCCAGCCCGAGGACCCCACCTCCTGACCCCTCCAGGCCCCTGTCCCCTGCTTTAGTGCAACAAAGACTTGTGGAGAGGAGCCTCTGTAGTCGGGAGGCCAAGCCCCAGCTGTCCCTTCCCCGGCCCGGGCTCAGAGGTGCCGCTGGGACCCCACTGCCGCTCCCCCGACTCAAGGCTCTGGCCTCTCTGGGCGGCCCGGCCTTCACACTCCCAAAGGGGAACCTGGGGGAAGTCGTGCCCCCCACCCAGGGCCCCCTGAGCACCACGCCGGCCGCTCCAGCCCAGCAGGGCCCAGGACAGCCTCCGGGCACGAGCCCGATCGAAGACCGACGGCAGAGATGGACGGACGTGAAGCACCCCTTGAACAAACACGATGTCACGTGGGCGAGGAGGAGAACTTGGCGCCCACAGCCCCCCACGTTGTCACAGAGACTCCGACAAGTGGCTCATCTGTAGCAGAAACGGATTGTTTTTCTCATCGGACGGTTTTCTGTGCTTGATCATTAGTCTGTGTGCCAGTGGTGTGGCTGTGGCGGGGAGCGGGGAGATCGCTCCCGGGAGCAGCCCCAAGGCTGACATTGCTTGGAACCTTGACCCTGCTCAGGGCCAAGTATGCACGCGCACTCCAGGGGCCTGGGTCCGAGGCAGGGTCGGCCCCAGGGACTGGCCACCGGACGCCTGTCCCCGCCTGACACGGAGCCCCCAGAGCAGCCCTGTCTCTTCTCGACTGTGGGCCCCCTCCGTCCTCCCAGCCCGGGACCCTGATTGAATGGGGACCCCAGAGCCTGTCTGCAGTCCCCCACCCCCACCCCCTGGGAGTGACATCACCCCCTGAGAATGGGCCCTGTCTGGGCGCCTTTGCAGTACACGGGAGGGCGGCCAGCCAGCCACGGGGCCAGGGCCCGCCGGATTCAAGTCTTAAAATGCCGGGCAAGAAGGGACACGTGTACCTTCCTCACCTTTAGACCGCAACGGGGGCTGCGTCTTGGTGACCCTGATGGCTGAGCCCCCCAGGCGTCTGGGGCCAGAGCAGATGGGAGGGGAAAAGCCACACACTTAGGGGCCGGCCAGGGACCCATCCGCGGTGGGACCTGAGGACCGAGAGGACGAGGATCCCCCGACCCAGAGCTCCCAGGACCACCCAAGCAAGTTAAGGCTGCTGAGAAAAAGGGGAGGAGACTCCCCCCTCCCCGCCCCCTGCCAGAGTTCACAGCCCCCCTCCACGGGCAGGATGGACAGGGTTCTACCTGGGGAAGGAGAGAAGGGGCTTTGATTCTGGTGGAACAGAAGGAGGAACAGCTGGTTTCGGGTCTAAATCTCTCTCCTGGGTCCTCTCCGGAGACACCCGGGAAGAAGGGCTCGGGACCCCTCCCATCCCTGACCCAGCTCCCCCCCACCTCTGGCAGAAGATGAAAGTCTAGTAGAAAAGAGATCCTGCTTTCTCTCTCTGTTTCATTTTCTTCCTTTAAATTCAGCTTAAGGCAAAAGTTTGGCAAAGCAAGTCTACGTAAGGCCGCATGTCGGGGTTTGAGGGGGCTGGATGGGGGGCCGGCCGCGCCCGACAAGCCCTCGGCAGCGCGAGCCAGCCTCTCGGATCCCAGGCCTGGGCCGGCCGCGCCGTCAGCTCCCCCTCCTCCCGCCCCTGAACCTTTGAAGAGGAGTCAAGAAAAGAAAAAACCGAAGAGAGAAAAAAGAACGGAAAAAGCGGCGTTTCGGGGAACCCGGTGCAAGGGGATGGCTGGAATCGTGAGAGAAGAAGAAACCAGAGGTGGCCCCGAAGGGCGCACGTGGGTGGGGTCTGTCGGTCCCGCCTGGGCCTCCCTGCCTCCCTGTGAGGACAGGGGGAGGCCGTCCCAGGGGCTTTAGCACAGTGAGATCCGCCCGCTGGGGAAGGTAGAATGGTTGTATTTCGCTGAAGGACGGAGGAGCGCGCCGGGGTCGTTTTGAGCGGGCTTATTATTTGGGAGCTTGACCCGGTGGGCGGCCCCGGCCGTCACCGGTGCTTGGGCGGGATCACCACCAGCGGCGGCCCGTACTTGGGCCGCCACATGAGGACCTGCGCGTCGTTGGCGTTGGGCTTGACCAGGGCGCTGGGCGGGATGGGCTCGTTCTTGGTCAGGACCTTGGGCTGGTCCTGGGCGACGGGCTCCCGCAGCCGGGCGCGCTGGCCCAGGGGCAGCGTGGGGTTCACCTCGATGCTGAGCTGCATGCGCCAGCGCAGGGTCTGCAGGATGATCATGTCGTTGGTGGACGTGTTGGTGGCCACCAGCCACGTGGTGAAGCTCTGGTCCCGGTAGATGCTGGTCAGTCTGGCCACGTTGCTCTCGCTGACCGGCACGGCCCACGTGACGCTGGGGTAGAAGTTGTCGTTCATGCTGATGATGAACTTGGAGTCTCTCTTGGTGGGGCCCACGATGGTGCACGTCTCCGTGGTGTTGCCGTACCAGGGGTAGTTGACCCCGTCCGAGTCGCTGATGGCCTCGATCTTGCCCTCCTGGAGGTCAGGGAGCTCCCAGCTGGACCTGGGGAGGAGGAAGCCCAGGTCACTCGCTCGCCACTCCGCAAGGGCTTTCTGCGTCCCTGTGGGGGGCCACGGACTGTCCCGGGCTCACCTTCGGGGTGAGGCCAGGCAGGAAACAGACAACCCGGGATCGGCTTGGGGG
>NW_007104841.1:9671-20580 GCF_000164805.1 Carlito syrichta
AGCCGGGGCTCCCCCCAAAACAGCCCAAGCCACATCCTGTCTTCTAGTCACCCCAAATCACACCCCCCAGGCTCAGCATGCTCTTGTCAGTGCCAGAACCTTTTTATTTTTTTCTTTGTTTTGAGTCTGGGTGTCACTCAGTCGCCCAGGCTGGAGGGCAGGAGCAAGGTCACAGCTCACCGCAGCCTCGGCCTCCTGGGCTCAAGCCATCCTCCCACCTCAGCTTCCCAAGTAGCTGGGACTACAGGCAGACACACAGCAAATGCCCGTCCCTGGTAGCTCTCGTAATCACAGCCGTCACAGCTGTCCTTGTGAGGCCTGGACGTGGCTGCTCATGCCTGTAAACCCAGCACTTTGGGAGGCCGAAGCAGGAGGACTGCTTGGGCCTAGAAGTTCTAGACCAGCCTGGGCAGCAGAGTGAAGTTAGCCAGGTGTGGTGGGGCGTGCCTGTAGTCCCAGCTACTCAGGAGCCCAGGAGGTCAAAGCTCTGGTGAGTCCTCATGGTGCCGCTGAATTCCAGCCTGGGAGACAGAGTGAGACCCCAACCAAAAAATTACGTGAACAGCATTCAGACAGAAGGGGGCCGGCCAGCCCGTCCCAAGTTGCTCTGAGGACGCACAGATGCCTTGTTCCCCTGTGGCTGTGGGCACAGTGGCATCTGGGGAGCCCACCCCAGGCTGCGGGGCCCTTTACAGCATTACAGACGCCTGGACAAGTGTCTCTGGCCAACCCCTACCCTACAGATAAAGGAAGCAAGTGGGGCGGAGGGAGCAACTTTTTCCCAGTCTCACTTGGTCCGTCCTGTTTCTGCCTGAGCACCCACAAGATGGACGCACAGGACACCTTGCACCCGCTGCTTCTTCTGCTCACCCACCCATGCCAGGGTGCCCCCCTGGAACGTGCTCCTTCCAAAATGCCACTTTCTCCTTTAAAACTCTCCGGCCAGATGAAGTGGGCGGAGAGAGGCCAGGGGTGCTATGCCAGCCCAGCTCCCTCCTTCTAGAAGACAAGAGTGGACAGGAGGATTGCTTGAGCCCAGGAGTTCGAGACCCGCCTGGGTGACATAGTGAAACCCCGCCTCTATAAAAACAAGTAAATTACATACACACACACATGGAGGACCCCTCAAAAATTATTTTTCGGAGGGCAAGGCCCTTGCAGCACAGGCTTCCCCTGCTGGGGGAGAGTTCTAGGTCCCCACTGGTATCTGTGGACCAGCTAGTGTTGTTATAAGAGACTGCGTTTGGCTTCAGTTAATTTTGGGGGGGAGATTCTTTCAATGCATTTGCCCATTTCAGGATGGGCGACTTGGATGAGCTCCCCTGCCCGCACTGCACCGAGTATTCAGCAGCTTTTGACACCAAAACGGCAGGACCCCTGTGCCCTACCCTCCCTATTCACCCGATCTCACCCCAAGCGACATTTTTGTTTTCCCCGGATGACAAAAATCCTCGAAGGCAAACATCTTGCCGATGTGGAAGAGGTGAAACAAAAAAACAGCAGAAGCACGAAAAGCTATCAAAACGGACGAGTTCAAAAGCTGTTTTTGCGCAGTGGAAAAAGCGTCTCCATAGGTGTATTGCATCAAGCGGAGAGTACTTGGGAGGCGACTGAAGTTCAAACATGTGAGAATAAACACACAATATTTTATACATCCGTTCCGGGTGTTTGGGGTCCCCCTTGCATATTACATACACAAGGCAGAAAGCACACTTGCAGGAGGAACTCAGCTCCCGCCTCGGCCCCACCCACTTCCCACGGGCTGCCAGCCTGGCTCTGAGGAGCAGGCTGCGCACCAGGGCGGCCCCTCTCTCGCCAATCCCAGCCGTGTGGCTGCTTTGCCCTTCCCCAGCCCCCAAGTGTCCACGCCCTGGCCCAGTCACAGACAGATGACGGCCCTCCTGGGCTGGCAGACAGCAGGGGCATTACTCAGAGCCAGGGCCAAATTGTCACGAGGCCACATGGGTCTCCCTGCCCTAGAGGCGGAAGGGCGCATGGTCAGGGCACGGTTTCGAGGGGACCTGGGGCAGCCCGGGGTCCAGCATCAGCCCTGGCTACTTGTTCTGTGGCCAAGTCACGGACTCTAAGCCTCTCTCTCATCGTAGCCCGAGGACAATCCCACCCCCATCTGGCTGCCAGGGCTCTGTGGTGACGAGTTAATACATACTTGGTCGGGCAGGTGGCTCACATCTGTAATCCCAGCACTTTGGGAGGCGGAGGCGAGGGGATTGCCTGACTCCAGGGGTTCGAGACCAGCCTGGGCAACTTGGCAGGACCTCGTCTCTACAATAAGTCAAAAAATCAGCATCTGCTTGGAAAAGGGGAGTGTTGTGAATAAGTTCAAACACCTGGCCAGGCACAGTGCCGCACACCTGTAATCCCAGCACTTTGGGAGGCTGAGGTGGGACGATTGCTTGAGCCCAGGAGTTTGAGGCAACATTGTGAGACCTCACTTCTATAAAAAATCAAAAATTGGCCGGGCGCGGTGGCTCAAGTCTGTAATCCCAGCACTTTGGGAGGCCGAGGCGAGAGGATTGCCTGAGCTCAGGGGTTCGAGACCAGCCTATGCAACTTGGTGAGACCTCGTTTCTACAATAAATCAAAAAAATAAGCCCGGCGTGGTAGTGCACGCCTATAGTTCCAGCTACTTGGAAGGCTGAGGCAGAAGGATTGCCTGAGTCCAGGAGGTCGAGGCTGTGGTGAGCCATGCTTGTGCCTCTGCACTCCAGCCTGAGTGACAGAGTGAGATTCCGACTCAACATAAAAATAAGCACACACTGCCTAGTAGCGTCTGCAAAATAAATGAAAACTTGTCCTGCCTGAGCAAGAGAGTGCGACTCCGACTCAGACAAAAAACAAAACAACACACACAAATCTGATTATGTGGCTCTAACCTGTTAAACCTGCCAGGACTCCCTACTGCCTTTAAAGCCAGATGCAGTTGAAGCCCAGCGCCTACGTGAGCACAAACACACACACACTCATACACACATCCCCTGGGGCTACAGACCCACCAGCTGCCCTCAGCGCCTCCGATGGGCCGTGCCCATCCCATCTCAGGGATCTCTACCAGGGGCAGCGTCTTCCTGCTCCCCCTCCTGTCCTAGGTAGCAGGTCATCACGCCCCCAGGTCTCAGCCACCACCCCGGGGAAGCCCACCCGGACCCCTCCACAGGTGGACCCAGAACTCAATGCCACGGGATCCTCGCCCCACTGCCCCGTGGCCCTGCATGAGGGTGATTAAATAACAATGTGCGCCTCTGCTGACAGTCCCTTCCCCAGATGGAGCACGTGGCCGGGAGTCTGGATGTATCAAAGCGCCTGGCCCAGAACTGGTACAATCAATGTCTGCGGTGGGGATCGATGTCCTTCAGCGTGTCGGGTCGTCTCCCTCGAGGCTGGAGCCCATGAGGGTCTCTGTAAGGATTGAGACCCCCAAAGCCGCTCAGAGCCACTCGCAGGACGGATGGTCACCTCAGCACGGCTGGTGACTGCCGGTACAGTTCCCTGAGCACACAGGACACGGGGTGCACCTTACAGAGGGGACTTAGGGAAGTCAGAGGCCGGGTTCAAGGTCACACAACTGGGAAGCAGTGTGGTAAAGGCCCCCAGCCTGAGCCAGCTCTTACCCACAGGACTCTAACAGAACCTCACCCGATGCACATATATGAACCCACGTGTGAACGCACGTGTGCACACACGCTAAGCAGCACGACCCACTGAGAGCGTGACTCTGAGGGGGTTACAGAGGGGCTTTGTGGGGGGCTGGAATTAGGTAGAGGCTGCTACTAGGGGACACCAGCCAGTTTGGGCGAGGGTCGCCCTGGGGGATGGCCCGAGCCCAGGGCTACCGGCCTAGCCACCAGCCGGAAGCTGGCCCCACCAGAAGGTCGCTCCGGGGAAGGTGGCGGACACGTCCACCATACCACCATGGAAGATGTGTCTCAGAAGGAAGCATGTGACCTGCCTCCTGCGTGACCCTGGCCCAGGCCAGCAGGACCACTCCCTTCCTGACCTCTGCGGGAAGAACCAGACTGAGGGCTCTGGGCTTTTCTCACAACCACAAATTAGTCCTCCTTCCAGCTGGGCAGCGGGCCAGGGCCATTTCCCCAGCATAAGCAGGGTCCTCTCAGGCCCCAGGGGTCCCCAACTGTCCTGCTAAGTCTCAGGGTCCCCGGGGCTCTCGCTGCAAGTCCCCAGGTGAGGGAACTGAGTTCTGGACTCCAGAGCTACAGAGTGCAAGTCTACTTTGTCTCGGGGCAGAGTTTATTAAATTCACATCTCGGTCTTCATTTTGCTCCTGTCTTCGTGTCTCCTGTTTTCCTATTCACTTAAATTTTTTCTTTCGTATTAATCACTTTTTGTTTTATCTAATTTTTAAATTTTTCATAGAGGCTGGTCTCGAACTCCTGGGCTCAAGTGATCCTTCCTTCCTCAGCCTCCCAAAGTGCTGGGGTTACAAGTGTGAGTCACCACACCTGGCCTAATCACTTCTTCTAAAACAAATCAACCAAATTTAGCCTCTCCTGAAAATCACCTTTGAAATATGCTAGATAAGCCGGGCTCGATGGCTCAGCCTGTAATCCTGCGCTTTGGGAGGCTGAGGTGAGTGGATTGCCCGAGCCCGCGGGTTCGAGACCCACCTGGGCAACTTGGTGAGACCTCATCTCTACAATAAATCAAAAATTAGCCAGGCGTGGTAGTGCGCACCTGTAGTTCCAGCTATTTGGAAGGCTGAGGTGAAAGGATCACCAGAACCCAGCAGGTCGAGGCTGCAGTGGCCAGGAGCATGCCACTGCACTCCAGTCTGGGCGACAGAGTGCTACTCCAACTCAAAATAAAACACAAACAAACAAAAAACAGATTAGGACTTGAACTTTCCTGCCCAGCCCTGGTTTCAAACCTTCACACGGGCCCAGTGGGAATTTAGGGACTATCCAACCTGTTTCACCATTGTACAGATTTTGTCATTTGGTAAATTTTCTTTTTTAAAAACTGTTTTTACTTTTTTTGAGTTGGCGTCTCACTCTGTTGCCTGGACTGGAGTGCAGTGGCCGGGAGCGGCCACTGCAGCCTCGACCAGCTGGGCTCCGGCGATCCTTCCGCCTCAGCCTTCCAAGTGGCTGGAACTACAGGCATGCGCTACCATGCCCGGGTGATTTTTTGATTTATTGTAGAGATGAGGTCTCGTCAAGTTGTTCAGGCGGGTCTCGAACCCGCGGGCTCAGGCAATCCACTCACCTTGGCCTCCCAAAGCGCGGGATTACAGGCTGAGCCACCGAGCCCGGCTGGGACTTCTAATTTTAAAAAATTTTTTGTAGAGACAAGGTCTCACTATGTTGCCTAAGCTGGTTCCAAACTCCTGGGCGCAAGTGAGCCTCCTGCCTCAGGTGCTGGGATTATAGTCCTGAGTCACCGCACCTGGTCCACATCACCCCTTGTATTCCAGACACAGCCCTGGACTCCTGAGATGAGGTCTCGCCAAGTTGCCCAGGTGGGTCTCGAACCCGTGGGCTCAGGCAAGGAAAGGTCAACAATGCCTGTTTAATTTGAGTTTTTAGCTATAAAATACATGCCTCTTTTTTTATGTTTTGAGTTGGTGACTCACTCCGTCACCCAGGCTGGAGTGCAGTAGCACGCTCGACCTGCTGGGTTCAGGCGATCTTTCCGCCTCAGCCTTCCAAGTAGCTGGAACTACAGGCATGTGTCATCACACCCAGCTAGTTTTTTGATTTATTGTAGAGATGATGTCTTGCTAAGTTGCTTAGGCTGGTCTAGAACCTGTGGCCTCAAGCAATTCTCTCACCTCAGCCTCCCAAAGAGATTATAGGTGTGATCCACCGTGCCCGGCCCAAATACGCGCTTCTTATTCAATTTTTTTTTTTTTAAAGCAAGCCAGGAAGACATGTTTCAAGTGAAAAACAAAAGCCATCTATCTCCACCTCCCCTCCCCCCTGAGGTTACTCACCACATCATACCTCAGTAAACATCCTTCTAGTCCTTTCTCTCTGCACATACACCGGAGATACTCCCAACTTTGGTGTTTTCTTTTCAACAAAAATGAGTTCCTACCCTACGTTTGTTTTACAACTTTTTTTTTTTTTTTGAGTCAGAGTCTCACTCTGTCGCCCAGACTAGAGTGCAGTGGCCGTTCCCGGCCACCGCAGCCTCGACCTGCTGGGCTCTGGCGATCCTTCTGCCTCAGCCTTCCAAGTAGCTGGAACTACAGGCGCGCGCTACCACGCCCGGCTGATTTTTTCTGGTTTATCGTAGAGATGAGGTCTCGCCAAGTTGCCCAGGTGGGTCTCGAACCCACAGGCTCAGGCAATCCACTCACCTCAGTCTCCCAAAGGCTCGGGATTACAGGCTGAGCCACCGAGCCCGGCTTACAACTTTTTTTTAACTTTTTTTTTTTAATTTAAATCAGGGTCTCACTCTGTCGCCCAGGCTGAAGTACAGGGCCCGATCAGGGCTCACTGCAGCCTCTACCTCCTGGGCTCAGGTGATCCTCCCACCTCAGCCTCCCGAGTAGTTGGGACTACAGGCATGCACCACCATACCAGGCTAATTTTTTTTTTTCTGTAGAGACGAGGTCTCGCTATGTTGCCCAGGGTTGGTCTTGGACTCCCGGGCTCAAGCGATCCTCCCGCCTGGGCCTCCCAAAGTGCTGGGATCACAGGTGTGAGCCACCACACCCAACTACTACTTTTGTTTAAGAAAACACAGCAACGTAATATCATGTTCCCATGTGGGATGATCTGTGGGCCCTCCTTGTCATAGCCTGCACTGGAGACAGAGTCCATCCCTGTTGCAGGATGCTGAAGTTGCTTGTAGTTTTTTGCTACTAGGAATGGGGTTGGAATGAACATCCTCACACAAATATCTGTAGGTCCCGGTGTCCCGTGCATACGTTGGCTAATTCACACTTGTTCAGAAGGTGATTTCTGGATGCCTCCAGCCCCGGGCCGGGGCACACGGTTTCTGTAAGTCAGATCCTAAAAGTAGAGCCTCGAGTGGAATGGCGTGCACAAGTGAGTTGCCGTGGCACAGCCCAGGACACAGAGCAGGTGAGAGTACTCCCCTCTGCCAACACTGGGCATGACTGGTCTTCCTCGTTTCTCCCAATTCTGATGAGCAAAAAAAGGACGTCAGTGTGTGACTTGTCATTTCGCCGGTCACAACAGTTGTGCCTTCTCGCGTCTCTGGGAATTTCCAGCGCAGGGAAGGAAGGTAGGCTTCAGCTGCAGGGACTGCTTGGCCAGGGCAGGTCCAGGGGAGTTCTCTTGGGGCTGGGCCATCCCCTCCCCACTTCCTCCCACCCCAGAGCCTTGAAGCAAGGACTTCCCTCTCCCACCCACCCCGCCCTCGCCTCCGGCAGGGCCCAGCAGATGGGGGAGGCCACCTTCCGGTCGCAGAGAGGAAGCCCCGTTGTCGATTGTTCTGTGCAGAGCCCGGAGCCCAGGCCCCGGCTTCAGGAAGAGGCCACGTGGTCACCAGGGACGTTCCTCCATGGCCTGTACCCAGCTGAGCACGCCTCCTTGGGCAAGCGTTCTCAGGTCTCAGAGGCTGTGTCCCCAGCATCCAATGAGGCCCTCCTGCTGGGCCTGGTGGCTCACACCTGTGATCCCAGCACTTTGGGAGGCTGAGGCAGGAGGGTCACTTGAGCCCAGGAGTTGGAGACCAGCCTGGGCAACACAGCAAGACCTCATCTCGACAAAAAATCAAAACAGTAGTCAGGCGTGGTGGCACGTACCTGTAGTCCCAGTTACTCGGGAGGCTGAGGAGGGAGGGAGAGAGGAGGAGGGAGGCTGAGCCCCGGAGGGAGAGACTGCGGTGAACCATGATTGTGCCAGTGCACTCAGGCCTAGGCAACAGAGTGAGACCCTGACTCAAAAAAAAAAAAAGTGAGGCCCTCCTGAGGTCCTGGGGAGGGCACCCAGAGACAGCAGCTGGGAAGAGGCCAGGGCAGCCATTCTCAGTGTCCTCCCAGCAGGGCGGGTGGCACTGGCGGCCCCTGCACCCTGGCCCTGTCCTTTCCCATAGGTCCCTCATAACGTAGATGTCAGCACATGCTTTGGCCAGAAAGACCCTCCGAGGTGTCACGACCCAAGGCTCTCATGCTACAGACAGGTATTTGAAACCCAGGAGAAGAGATAAGGTAACCAGCCTCACAATAACACGGCAATCTTTATGCCCCACTGTGTCATGAATAATACATCATTAGTCATGCCGCTGCATAGCGAAGGTATCGATGGCCCCCACGTAGCGAGCGCTTAGTACCCACAAGGCACTGGGCGAAGCTCTCATCACAACATCCGGAGGCAGGTGCTAGTATTCCCACTTCACAGATGGAAGCATTGAGGCTCCGAAAGGTTAGGAGATGGGCCGAAGGTCACCCGGGATCCACACCCTGCAAGACATGCGTGCGCCCGGGGAGGTGGCAGGGTTAACCCAAAGAGGCCCCCTCCTCTCCTTGAGCCGGGCCCCTCTCTCGCTCCCACGTCTGCTCTTTGGCAGAATCCTGAGCTATCAACTGCCCTTGGCCTTGGCCTTGGCCGTGGGCCAGGTTCTGGGGGGTTGGGGGGAGGGCTCCAGAGTAGGGCAAGCCAGGGAGAACGTGGAATGTCTCCCACACAGGCGAGAAATTGTGACTTGTCACTTAGAAGACGCTGTGCCAGCTGACAGGTGGCAGTTGAGGAACTGTGGGGGACGGGCCGTGGAGGCAGGTGTCTCCAACAATTTGGAGGGGGTTGGCTTTTAAAGCTATGTGGGTTGGGCCCCACACCTAAAGGATCCTCTCGAGCTGGCGCGGAAAAGCTCACCCTTCCTCAGCTCTTGCCTGTGAACGTCGGGGTATTACTGAGGTTATTCTTACTCCATTTCAAATATTCCTAACCCACAATGTCATTCCAAAAAGTTATCCTCCTGGCTTAGAGATTAATTTCAGGCAGGGATAACAGGGGGTATTATGGATTCAGCTAAGTATCTGGAATTAACATTCTGAATAGAAGCCCATTTGTAATGAACAGAAGCCCTAACCACCTGGCTGTCCCCTCCCCGGCCACTAAAGCCCAGAGCCTGGGTTCTTCTTTCATCATTCGAATTCCCTAGGTCGGGTCCAGTTGTTCATTTTATTTTTTGAGTCGGAGTCTCACTCTGTCGCCCAGGCTAGAGCGCGTTGGCAAGATCACGGCTCGCTGCAGCCTCGCCCTCCTGGGCTCAGGCGATCCTCCCACCTCCATCTCCCAAGTAGCTGGGACTACGGGCACATGCCACCACGCCCGGCTAATTTTATTTTTATTTATTTTTCATTTTTGTCGAGCCAAGGTCTCACTTTGTTGCCTAAGCTGGTCTCAAACTCCTGGGCTCAAGCAATCCTCCTGCTTTTGCCTCCCAAAGTGCTGGGATTATAGGTATAAGTCACTGAGCCTGGACCCCAGGAGTTCTCAACTAGAGGTGATGGCACATCTCTCCCCAGGGGACACTGGGTCCTGTCTGGAGACACTGCTGCTTTTCACAACTTGGGGGGAGGTGCTCCTGGCATTAGGTGGGTGGGGGCCAAGGATGCCACGCACGGGACCACCCCCACCCCGGCATGAGCAACTATCTAGCCCTGGTCTCAGTAAAGCAGAGGGACAGTTGTGGGCGATTGAGGTTTCTGGTCAACCCCACTCACTTTTACGCCACTTTCTTTCAGGGCTTAAGCTCAGAAAAAAATGGTGATTATCATCGGAGGTCTAAGGTAGAGAAGGTAGGAAGGATCTTTTAAATCCTACTGAAATGGGCCAGACCTAGTGGCTCATACCTGTAATCCCAGCACTTTAGGAGGCTGAGGCGAGAGGATCACTTGAGCCCAGGAGTTCAAGACCAACCTGGGCATAATAGCGAGATCTCGTTTCTACAAAAAAAATAGAAAAAATAGCCAGGCGTGGTGGCGTGCTCCAGGAGTCCCAGCTGCTGGGGAGGCTGAGGTGGAAGAATCACCTGAGCCCAGCAGGTGGAGGCTGTGGTGAGCCGTGGTTGTATCACTGCACTCCAGCCTGGGCGACAGAGTGAGACCCCGACTTGAAAAAAAAAAAAAAAAAACCCACTGAAATGCTTCTATGCACATTCAGGAAGGGGCTGGTCGTGAGGCAGTGTCCAGGCTCTGTACCATCCCTGTACCTCTCTGGAGGCCGTGGGTTCAATCCCGGGTATGGTTCACGGATTAGAGAAAGCGGCCACGGGGCCGTTTCGTTCCTCAGGAGGAGTCTGCGGACTAGTATAATTCCTCTGCGTTTCAGTCGCAGGACGGGTCCCCACATCTGTCCTCTCACTGAATCGCCACAGCGGCCTGTGGGGAGTCCCTTCTCGTCCTCTTTTACCGCAAGGCCACCTTGCCATGGCCCTAGAGGCAGAGCAGGTCAATCCTTCTGCCTGACGGCTCCGAGCTGCCCCTCCAGGGAGCCTCCAGCTCTGTCCTGTCCCAGTTGGGATCACACACACACTGGACACTGGGGAGAGGATCTGGGCAGGACACAGAGGCTCCCTGCACAGAAAATGGTGTCCTGTGGTGGGAGGGAGACGGGCAGCGGGGAGGGGAAGAGCGTAGGGCAGACAGGGGAGGGAAACTTCAGGGCCAAATGCAGAGAGCATCTAACACCGCCTGGAACGACTTTACAACTCTAACTGCTCAAAACTTGAATGCTGGGGCCAGGCGCGGTGGCTCAAGCATGTAATCTCAGCACCTTGGGAGGCCAAGGCAGGAGGATCGCTTGAGCCCAGGGGTTCAACACCAGCCTGAGCAACATAGCAAGACCTCGTCTCTACAAAAACATTTGAAAATTAGCCAGGCTCGGTGGCTCAGCCTGTAATCCCATGCCTTTGGGAGGCCGAGGTGAGTGGATTGCCTGAGCCCGCGGGTTTGAGA
>NW_007104842.1:0-313 GCF_000164805.1 Carlito syrichta
GGGGGGGGGGGGGGAAGATCTGCTAGCCATGCTGCCCATCAGCAAGAAGTATTAGCAACTGGCAATCTGTGCAGTTGTATCAACATAGGTAATAGTGCAATTCTTCCATGAGAAACACAGAGACTTGAAAACTTGACAGTCTTAAGACTGAACTTAAAATTCTTGAGTTTAAAACACAATGAAATGGCTCAGTGGCTCAGCCTGTAATCCCACACCTTTTTTGAGGCTGAGGTGAGTGGATTGCCTGAGCCCACGGGTTTGAGACCCGACTGGGCAGCGAGACCTCATCTCTACAATAAAAAAAAAAAAAAAA
>NW_007104843.1:0-697 GCF_000164805.1 Carlito syrichta
GTTTCCCTCTGCAGCCCAGGCTGGAATGTGCAGTGGCATGAGGTGAGCTTGCCCCTGGGCTGACGACTCATCTGCCTCAACCTCTTGAGTAGCTGGGACTACAGGCCCGCACCACCACACAAGCCTGGCTTATTTTTTCTGACGTTTTGTAGAACAGTGGTCTCATCATGTTGCTGCCTAGGCTGGTCTGGAACTCCCAGGCTCAAGGGATTCTCCTGCCTCGGCTTCCCCAAGTGCCAGGCTTAGAGGCGTGAGCCACTGTGCCTGGCCACGAATAAGCTGGCGTATAGCCACCTGCGATCCCGTGTGGAGCTAGCAAATGTCGTCAACCTGAAACCTCTCTTTGTAAAAGGGGAGGATCATGAAAGCGTGTACATGAAACATTTTGAAGTAAGTACACTCAGGGCTGGGTGCGTGGGTGGCTCACGCCCACCAGCCCAGCACTTTTGCCGCTGAGGGCAGAAGGATCGCTGGAGCCCAGGAGTTAAGAGGGCAGCCCGGGCGACGCAGCCAGAGCTCGTCTCTAGCTCCCCGCCATCGAGAAACAGGAGTCAGGCATGACGGCCCACGCCTGTCGTTCCAACTCCTCAGGAGACCGAGGCGGAAGGATCACCAGAGCCCAGGAGGTCTAGGCTGTGTCGAGCCACGACCACGTCACCGTACTTCAGCCCGGGCCAACAGAGGGAGACCCCACCCC
>NW_007104844.1:0-816 GCF_000164805.1 Carlito syrichta
AAAACTCTGCTCCACAACTTGAAACCCGCTCCTTTGATTTTCACTTCAACTCAGTGAGACTTCCTAGACTGTATTTGGGTTCCCAACCTCTGGGGAATATTTGTAAACTATGCATTTGACAAAATACTAATATCTAGAATCTACAAGGACTCAATCAACCGAGAAGAAAAAACAACCCCTATTAAAAAAGTGGGCTAAAAGCATAAACAGAAAACATGAGTTGTTACCAAATATGTTTTAGTTGCTCATATTACTAATTATCAGAGAAATTCAAGTTAGAGCCACGATAAGATATCATCTTACACCTTTCAGAATGGCTGAAATTTAAATGTAATAAGTAAAAGACGTTGGTGAGAATTCAGAGACAAGGGAATTCTTATACACTGCTGGTAATATAGGTCATTTCAACCTCTGAGGAAAACAGTACGGAGTTTTTCCAAGAATGAAAAATAGAAATACCATTCAATCCGGCAATTTCAATACTGGTCTCCGATTCAAAATGAAAGAAAGTATTGTATGAAAAAGATGCCTGGAAGTGGGAGGACCGTGATGGCCTACTGAAGACATTGCACATTTGCCATTCTCAGCAAAGAAATGTATATGGAGAAGCAGACACAGAGCTTTCAGGGTTGACCTGAAAACACAAGCAGAGGTTTATTGGACAGTCCCATGGGAATATGTTCTCATCCAAGTGCTTGACACTACTAGAAGGGGCCCAGGAGAGCACTCATGGAGAAGGAAGGTATGAGTGAAAGGGACAGCTTTTCTTCTTTAGGCATCACATGCAAGCCTCTGCAGCCCCGATCAAGGAGAGAC
>NW_007104845.1:0-421 GCF_000164805.1 Carlito syrichta
CAGTCCACCACCCAATCACCCTAATGATCTTCCCCCATCAAAGGGGAATGGTTCAAAGGACACAACCACAAGCAACCAGGGGACATTGCCTTGCTAGAGTCTGGCGTGGCCATGTGCTCTTTGAGTCATGGCTGTCGCCATGCTTCCTGGCTTTGGTCCCCCTCCCCCATCTTGGGGAGCTGAATCTTCTCTTTCTCTCTCTAATTTATTTTTAAATAACATTTCTTTCTTAATCTTTTTGTGTGTCGCAATTATTTGCTATTTACTCGGATCTCTGGGTTGCCGGCACGCACCTCCGGTTTGCCAGCCCCGCCAGTGCTGCGCGCCTCCCTGCATCTCTCGACCCTCCCCCAGTCCGTCCATACTTAACGTTTTTGGAGGTTCTGACGAGACATCCGATATTTCTCTCTCTCTCTCATAT
>NW_007104846.1:0-526 GCF_000164805.1 Carlito syrichta
CCCCCCAAAGTACTGGGAGCAATTACAGGTGTAAGCCACTGCACCCGGTGTGAGTAGCCTTTGTAATACTGCATCCGGGTTCTGGCTGCAACACCCTCCTGCAATGCTTTGCTCCTTTTCCTAGGAAGGATTCAAGCTTTTCGGCTATATTGACTTCGACTTACACCCTTTCGATAGCAAAACCTTGTCTTTACAAAAAATAAAATAAATAAATATTCAGGCATGGGGTGATACATGCCTGTAGTCCCAGATACTTGGGAGGCTGAGGTGCCGAGGCGGAAGGGTCACCTGAGCCCATGAGGTAGAGGTGGTGGTGAGTTGAGATTGTGCCACCGCACTCAACCTGAACGACAGAGTGAGATGACCACTCTAAAAATAATTACTTCTACATTCTATATCCTGAGTGGCACGAGGTCAGACCAGGTACACCCATATTTGTAGTGTTCCAAAATGTCAGAATTTTACCGAGGCTGGTGTGATCTTAAAAGCCACAAGCTACACGGTGGTCCCGAGGAGACAACGCTAC
>NW_007104847.1:0-720 GCF_000164805.1 Carlito syrichta
TCAAGGGTAGAACTGAAGACACACCCAAGGGTGTCTGGTAAGTGGACTTCTGAAAACTGATATAAACGACTGGACATGGGACTTCGCGGAACTCTTTGAAAACATAAAGCGTTTCTGGGTTTGAAGAGTTTGCATTATTTTCTAAATTTCCACTTTGATTTCTGAAAAATGGAGTCACTTTCCTCACAAGTGGATACAATATGTATGTTAGATGCCAGAATCTCAGTGGGACCACTAAAAATGTTAGGTTGAGAATCCTGGTAGGGGACTTTAAAATGTTAGATCAGACCCACCGGTGTTGTGGTGCGCAATCCAGTGACTCTTGAAAGATGCAAAGAATTGTACAGAAGTTAGATAGCATGATATAGTTTTTTAGAAAGTAAATTAGAGAGAAGAGAGAGGAGATTCACCTCCCCGATGTAGGAGAGGAGGTCAAAATTAGGAAACATGGCTACAATCGCTCAGAGAGACGTGACCAGACTGTAGCTTAGCAAAGGAAGATTCACTGCTGTGTAAAGTTGAATGTCTTTTAAACATTCCCTTTGAGAACAGCACCCCTGCTTCCCAGGTTCTGCCGGCTGCTTCTCCTCCTCCTCCTCCTCTTCCTTCCCTCTGGGGAGCCTGAGAGCGATCGGGTTCCACACGGGAGATTCTTCTGGGACTCCGCTCTCCACAGATTCTTTCCTCGAATCATTCTTCCACCCGGCTAGCCCTGCTTCC
>NW_007104848.1:0-449 GCF_000164805.1 Carlito syrichta
AAAAAAGTCTGAAGTTCTTCAAAACTGAAACATTAAAATAAAAAAGCCGGACTCGCTGGCTCGAGCCTGTCATCCCGCACCTTTGGGAGGCTGAGGTGAGTGGATGGCCTGAGCCCGCGGGTTCGTGACCCGCCTGGGCGACTTGGCGAGACCTCATCTCCACGATCGATCAAAAATCAGCCGGGCGTGGTGGCGCGCGCCTGTGGTTCCGACCGCTTGGAAGGCTGAGGCGGAGGGATCGCCGGAACCCGGCAGGTCGAGGCTGCGGTGGCCGGGAGCGCCCGCTGCGCTCCGGTCTGGGCGACGGAGTGAGACTCCGACTCCAAAAAATCTGATTTTGTCGAGTACGACCTTGTAAGCTCCAAATGAATGAGTTGTCGCTCGACACGACCCTCCTCCCTTACCTAAACAAAGGTATGAGACCCCTCTTCTCCCTTTCTGGGGGCCAT
>NW_007104849.1:0-783 GCF_000164805.1 Carlito syrichta
AGTCAACTTATTAAGTCAGTGGCAATCCAGCTGGCTAGCTAGTTAAGTCAGCTAGTTGAGTAGGCTGGCAAGCTAGGTAGCTAGCTTGTTAAATCATCTAGACAAGTCAGCTGGTTAGTTAGTTAGCTAGTTAGTTAAGTCAGCTAGTTAAGTCAGCTGGCTTGCTAGTTAAGTCAGTTAGTTAAGTCATCTGGCTAGCCACCTAGTTAAGTCTGTTCACTGGCCAGCAGGTTAGCTAGGTAGTTAAGTAGTTAACTCAGCTCGCAAGCCAGTAGGCTATGTGGGTAGGTAGCTACTTAAGTCAGTTGGCTAGCCTTTAGGCTATCTAGTTATGTCAGCTCGATAAGTCAACTGGCTAATCATCTTTCAAGCTAGGTAGATACCTAGTTAAGTATGCTGGCTAGCCAGCTCGCTACATCCTCAAGTCAGCTAGTTAAATCAGCTGGGTAGTCTGCTGGATAGCTAGGTAGTTAGGCAGTTAATTCAGGTGGCTAGACAGCTGGCCAGCTAGTTAAGTCAGCTACTTTAGTCAGTTGACTATTCAGCTGCATAGCTAATTAAGTCAGCACATTAATTCAGTTGTCTAGCCAGCTGGCTAGCTTGTTAAAAATCTATTTACGTTTGATGGGCAGACAGCTGGCTCGCTAGTTATTTCAGTTAGTTAAGTCAGCTGGCAAGCTATGAAACTAGCTAGTTAAGTCAGCCAAATATGTCAGTTAGCTAGCTACTTAAGTCAGCTAGCTAGCCAGCTTGCTAGCTAGGGAGCTAGCCAGTTATGTCAGC
>NW_007104850.1:0-373 GCF_000164805.1 Carlito syrichta
CATGTGTGGGACCCACTGTCACGTCTTCTCATTTTTGCTGTCCTGCTTCTCCGTCTCTCTCCGTTTGTCTCCCAGGGCATGTTTCGCCCTCAGGGTCTCTGCGTGCGTGCCCGAGAGCGTGCGTGTGTACGTGTGTGCCTTTCGCGGTCAGGGTGGCTGTGGGGTCGAGGATCCGGCTGCCGGCTGACGAGTGGGAGGGCGTCTGTCTTCTGAAGGGCTTGGCTCCACCCCTCCCACGGGATGCCCCGCACGCCTGTCTCCCGCGGCGCCCTGCTTACAGGCACCCGGTGGGCCTGCGGGGCATCCAGCCCGGCAGGAACTTGAGGGCGCGCATCCCGGCTGCCGCCTGCAGGGCGCCTCAGGGCGCAAAGGC
>NW_007104851.1:0-310 GCF_000164805.1 Carlito syrichta
GATTCAGAGCCAGAGGACTTGCTTTTTCCTCCCCCCTACCCTAATATTCCCTCAGCACCCCCAGCGCTTGTGGAAGGTGCTGCTGCGGAACTGGCTCCTGTGCCACAAGTGGAGGAGCTTCGGCATGGACCAGCAGTGGGGACACGGGGACGCACCAATTGGGGAGCCCCAGCTCCAGATAAGGGACCCACAGACTCCACCATGCTCCCCCTCTGCGCGCTCGGGCCCCCAGATGAAACTGGAGAACAACCCCTGCACTATTGGCCGTTCTCCACCTCTGATTTATACAATTGGAAGACCCAAACTGCTA
>NW_007104852.1:0-876 GCF_000164805.1 Carlito syrichta
CAGCCTCCTGCTTCCTTTTCTGGTCGTGGTCCTTCCTCGGCACTTGCTCCATGACCCCTTGGTGACTGTCAGTCTGGTATGGCTCCAGGTCCTTCCTTTCCTGGACACTGCTTTCAAGAGCAGACTTCACTGGATCAGGCTTAGCTTCTAGATTTCACACCCTCTTCTGTGTACCGGTCTCAAAGAGCTCAATGGAACTCATGCTGGCACAAGAACAAAGAATACAACATATTGAAGTTCAAGTGTCTCCATTATTATCTTATGGTATTCTGCAATAGAACTTCAGCTGACGTTTGAACTCCTATGTAGGTTAATTAACCAATACAGAGTCTCAAATCTCTTGACAATGGGGTCTTTGACCCACTGTGGTTTGAAGAAATAGGGAGGAACAGCAAGAAAGCAAAATGGGAAAGCTTGACAGGATTGACCTTCTTTTAAATTATGGGAAATAATGAGGAAGATATATTTGAAAGCATTAGAACACTTAACTGAGATAAAAAGCCTTCTTTACTTATTTTCACTATACCAACTTTGGATTTTCCCACTGATTTCCTACCAGTGGTGTCATTAGGCTTTACTTCGCTCTGTGTCTTGCGATCATAGGATGACCTTGTGTCATTGTTCCTTGTATCATCATGCACAACATTTCTCCTTTATGCTTATCATTCTAGTTATGAAAAGAGAATCTGTTGTTTTAAGATGACTATAATAGAATTGCATATGAAGTGGGACTCATGGCTGACACTAAAGCATAGTAGAAGAGACTTGGGAAATTTAACCAACACACGTGTCTACTCTCACATAGCACACACATTATCAGAAGGCTGGTATTGCTCTGACCTCATAATTACATCCTTCAGTAACAGCCTCCTGCTT
>NW_007104853.1:0-682 GCF_000164805.1 Carlito syrichta
TCCTCTATCTGTCCACTCCCCTCTTCAACCCACTATATGCTCCATTCTCTCCCCTCTGCTAACCACATTTTATTTCAGGGAGTAAACCTACAACCCCACTGCACAGACAGATTATAGGGCAGTGTGAAGTGGGTTCCACATTATCCACACACCTGTCAGAGAATACCAGGACCTGCAGACAGATTTTGAATCACAGCTCTCCCCTTAAGTACATCTCAAAACTGCAAAAAGGACCACCTGCAATCTACAGTACAACTTCAGAATTGAACAAAGTAAGAGGACATACATAAAGAATGGGAGATTGAACAAACAGAAGTAAAACCAATCCCTTTACCCCTGAATAACAGAATTAAAGAAGATGGTGATGTGGAGGGAAGGAAAAAGTAGAGAGGGGGAAAAACCACACAAATGAAGAAAAACCAAAAGAAGAATATAGGTCCTACACAGACCCCTGGGAAATCAGACACTGAGAAAACAGATTCTGGAACACAGACAATGAAGAGTCCCCAGAATGACTGGTTACATGCAACAAACCCAGACATCAAGACATTAATGGAGAGAATTTAAAAAATTGAGGAGTGACAAGAAGAAAATAGGAAGGAGCTGTTGTCAGAAATGACAGCAGTAAAGAATACTGTAATGGAAATGAACAACAGACTAATAAGCATGGAAAGCAGAATCA
>NW_007104854.1:0-304 GCF_000164805.1 Carlito syrichta
CTTTTCCCGCCGTGGATTTGGGAGAATCGGGGGGAGTCCGCTCCTTGTGCTTTCCGAAGCCCCCTCCCCTCCCCCAAGAGTTAATCTGCGGGGGGAGACGGGGGATTTGGGAGAGGGAACCACAGTGCGGCGGGAGAGGAGCCGCAGAGGGTGGGGCGGGGGAGGGGCGGGGCTGGGGACCTTCTCGCGGGGAGGGGGCACTGCCCCCGACTAGGTGGCGCCCCTAGTCTCGGAGGAGGGTCTGGGGGCGACCACAGGTAGAGAGCAGCTGGGGTTCGACCGTGCCAGAGTGACCCCATGCGGA
>NW_007104855.1:0-767 GCF_000164805.1 Carlito syrichta
CATGGTGTTCTCCTATTGTGACTGAAATCCAGGCCCCACCTGTGTTTGTCCCTCCCAGTGGTGGCCCAACTGTGTGGGTCTGACATTCAGAGGATTGCTGGGAAAGAGGGGTTTGTGTCAGCCCCAGACTCACCAATGATCTCTTTGGAGTTCTTTCTCCTCCCTTCTGGCCACACTCACCAGTGATCTCTTTGGAGTTCTTTCTCCTCCCTTCTGGCCACATGCTTTGTCCCACAGCTGGATCAGGGCAGGGAATGGGACACCTGGAACTCAGTACTCATCAGGTCCCTCTGAAGTTTGTGTTCTCAGGGTATTGCCTTCGGGCCACGATCAACACCTGAGTAGTTGATCCATCAATCACAGAGATCAGATCTGTTGACCCTGCACTTTCCTGCCCTGCCTTCAATATGGTGGTGGGGTGCCTCTCTTGTCCTCTTCTGTGGACACTTGCCTGTGGACTCTGTACACAGTCCTTTCCAGCACCCTGCCAGGTGCTAAAGTGATGAGGCAAAGCCTTGAGCCGTTTCTCTCCTGCTTTAATGGTGTGGGAGCGCCTGGGGCAATAGTGCCTCCCTGCTGCTATTTTAAAGGAAAACTTCTATCTGTTTTCTTTAATTAAAAAAATGGTGCTCCACTTCTGCAAGTCAGGAAGAGCCAGGGACAAAGTGAGAAGCTGCAGCACCTGCTGTTGTACAAGAGACTGGCCCCCTGCTCACGAGTCACACTTAGCCTCTCCCAGCTTTTCTTGCCAGGGGTTGGGGGGCTTG
>NW_007104856.1:0-749 GCF_000164805.1 Carlito syrichta
GGCTTACATCCTGGATCTACAAGGAACTGAAACGTACTGAAAAGAAGAAAACAAACAACTCCATTATAAAATGGGCAAAAGATATGAACAGACACTTCACAAAAGAAGACATTCGAGAAGCCAACAAACACATGAAGAAATGCTCAACCTCACTAATCATCAGGGAGATGCAAATCAAAACCACACTGAGATACCACCTAACTCCAGTCAGAATGGCAATTATCAACAACTCAAAAAATAACAGCTGCTGGAGAGGGTGTGGTGAAAAGGGAACACTTCTACACTGCTGGTGGGAGTGTAAACTAGTGCAACCTCTGTGGAAAGCAGTGTGGCGATTCCTAAAAGCTCTAAAAATTGACCTTCCATATGACCCTGCAATCCCCCTACTGGGAATATACCCTGAAGAACACAAATCACTCTATAAAAAAGATACCTGCACACGTATGTTTATCGCAGCATTGTTCACAATAGCAAGAACCTGGAAACAACCATGCTGCCCATCAAAAGAGGACTGGATTAAAAAAATGTGGTACATATACACGATAGAATACTACGCAGCCATAAAAAAGAACAAAATCATGACTTTCACAGCAACCTGGATGGAACTAGAGTCTATAATACTGAGTGACCTCTCACAGAAACAAAGATCAGAATATCACATGTTCTCAGTCATATAATGGACCTTGAACATCCAATGTAATACTATAAGAAAATGACTGACGGTACTGGGAAACTAGGGGGGCGAGGGG
>NW_007104857.1:0-553 GCF_000164805.1 Carlito syrichta
TATGGGAGCCGGAGGTTGGAGTCGACGTAGAGCCCGCCGGGAGAGTGGCTGGCGCCTCAGAGTCGACTGCGATCTGAGCGCGGGAACGTCCGGAAGGGACTTATCGCTTACCGTTTACGTCCCGTTGCGGAAGCGGAGGTCGGCGCGGCGATTGGGGCGGACGGAGCTTAACGGGAGTTCCGGGTACACGCGCTGCTGAAGACGTTGTGTGACTTCACGATCGCGGTCGCTACGGGCGACGGGATGTGCCTAGTCCTACGGGGTCTGAGGTGAGATTTCAATATTGCGAACGTGAGGCGGGGATGAGATACGGTGAACGCTTCTTTTACGGCGAGTATCGCTTTTTTGAATCTCTTGGGTCTCTCGGTGTGAGACACCGGGCCTGGTCCCACCTAGAGATGATTCTTCTTCTTTTTTTTTTTTTAATGAGTTGGAGTCTCACTCTGTCACCCGGGCTGGAGGGCAGTGGTACACTCCTGGCCACCCCAGCCTTGACCTGCCGTGCTCTGGCGATCCTTTTGCCTCGGCCTCCCGAGTAGCTGGAACTACGGGC
>NW_007104858.1:0-410 GCF_000164805.1 Carlito syrichta
GCCCAGCAGGTTGAGGCTGCAGTGGCCGGGAGCGGCCACTGCACACCAGTCCGGGCGCAGCCACTGCACTCCAGTCCGGGCGACAGAGTGAGATTCCAACTCAAAAAAAAAAAAAAAAATACTGGTGTTGGCCGGGCTCGGTGGATCAGCCTGTAATCCTAGCGCTTTGCGAGGCTGAGGTGAATGGATTGCCTGAGCCCGCAGGTTTGAGACCCGCCCGGGAAACTTGGGGAGACCTCATCTCTACAAAAAATAAAAAATTAGCTGGGCGTGGGAGCGCATGCCTGTAGTTCCGGCTACTTGAAAGTCTGAGGCAGAAAGATCGCTGGAGCCCAGCAGGTTGAGGCTGTGGTGGCTGGGAGCGTGCCACTGCACTCCAGCCTGGGTGACAGAGTGAGACTCCAACTCAA
>NW_007104859.1:0-594 GCF_000164805.1 Carlito syrichta
TCTCCCCACCCTCACTCCCACTGTTTTCTTGGCTTGGGGGCCATGTTTTGCACACTGGGTGGAAGGCGCCCCGGGCAAGCAGCGCTGGCGAAGGACACAGGAACAAAGTTTGTAAACGTTTGACCGAGCCCGCGGCCCTTGGATTTAGGAATCCTATTAAAACGCTCAGTCGGAGCCAGGCTCGGTGGCTCAGCTTGTAATCCCGCGCCTTTGGGAGGCTGAGGTGAGTGGATTGCCTGAGCCCGCGGGTTCGAGACCTGCCTGGGCAGGCGAGACCTCATCTCTACAATAAATAAAAAAATTAGCCGGACGTGGTAGCGCACACCTGTAGTTCCAGCTACTTGTAAGGCTGAGCTGGAAGGATCGCTGGAACCCAGCAGGTCGAGGCTGCGGTGGCCGGGAGCGGCCACTTCACCCCAGTCTGGGCGACAGAGTGAGACTCCAACTCAAAAAAATTAAAAATTCAAAAATAAAATAAAAAATAAAACGCTCAGTCGGAGCCAACTGCGTTTGTGATAATCGGCGGAATGAACCCGGCTGTGCAAAACTCAGGGACTTTCTCTTCTGCCTCGTTTCGCGGGGGCGGGTAGGAGA
>NW_007104860.1:0-773 GCF_000164805.1 Carlito syrichta
CGTCCCAGCCATTCAGGAGGCCGAGGAGGGTGGATCACCCGAGCCCAGGAGGTCAAGGTTCCAGGTCACAGTGAGGTGTGACCGTGTCTCTGCACTCCAGCCCGGATGGCAGTGAGACCCAGACTCAAAGACAGGAAATAATTCCTTGTTTTACATGTCGTGATTTCTGTCTGTCTGTCTGTCTGTCTGTCTGTCTTTCTTTTGTTTCCTTTCCTCTTTCCTTCTCTCTCTCATTCTTTTCTTTTTCATCTGGAGTCTCACTCCGTCACCCAGGCCGGAGCGCAGCGACACACCGCTCACGGCCGCCCACCACAGCCTCGACCCGCCGCGCTCGGGCAATCTTTCCACCTCAGCCTTCCCAGTGGCTGGAACTACAGGCACGTGCCACCGCACCCGGCCGCCTTTTTTTTAAAATCGTAGACACGAGGTCTGACCGAGTCGCTCAGGCCGTCTACAGACCCCCGGACTCGGGCAATCCTCTCACCTCGACCTCCCAGAGTTCTCGGGCGGGCGACACAGCGAGACTCCGCCCGAAAGACATGAAAAAAAAGCGTCAGGAACGCAAGCACGAGCCACCACACCGAGCTACGGCGACTCCTCTTCGCGTGCGTGTCCTCAGTCAGAAGAAGGAAGGCAAAGGCAGGGGCCCACGTCGACCACGGGTGACGCCGACAGTACCCGCCAGCGTTCATCCGAGAAGAGATCCCCATCCACGTCCCGAGCCTCCCTCGCTCACCGTCGCATCCAAGGGACAGACAGGGCACCGGCGGCAA
>NW_007104861.1:0-679 GCF_000164805.1 Carlito syrichta
TTTTTTTTTTGAGTGGAGTCTCGGTCCATTTCCCAGGCTGGAGTGCAGTAGCACACTCACGGCCACCTCAGTCTTGACCTGCTGGGCTCAGGTGATCCTCCAACCTCAGCCTTCCAAGAAGCTGGAACTACAGGCACACGCCACCATGCCTGGCTAACTTTTTGATTTATTGTAGAGATGAGGTCTCACCAATTTGCCCAGGCCGGTCTCAAACTCCTGGGCTCAGGCCATTCTGTCACCTCGGCCTCCCAAAACGCTGGGATTATAGGTGTGAGCCACCATGCCCAGCTACCCCACTACTTTTCTTTGAAGTAATTTTAATTTGCATACATTAGTACCCTTTTGCTAGTAACAAATGACAGCTGTCCAAGGAGGTTGCTTTGACCTATTGCACTGATGCTGAGGCAGGTCTCCTCAGAACACTGTCAACAGAGGAAATCAAGTGCTTAGAGCAGTGTTTGGTGCCCATCAGAGCCTTTGTAAACATTTGCTATTATTAAAGCATAGACCAAGTCTCCTACAGTGTCCAATTTGTTTCTTTGTAAGTTTTACAGGCAGTGCAACGCTGGGATGTTGAACAGAATCTGGCTTAGAAGAAGCAGGAATTCCTGATCACTGAGACTAATCTTGCCCCTTGGGTTTGTAAGTGGCGTTTATTGAGTTGGGACATGAGCTTGAA
>NW_007104862.1:0-637 GCF_000164805.1 Carlito syrichta
CTTTCTTTGTAAAGTGGGCATGACCATGGCTAATATATTGGGATTCTGTGAGCTAATGTATATAGAGTACCATGTGTGTTGCCAAAACATAATAGAAATGTCATAAATTGTTTATGTTATTTTCTCTTTTTCCCACATTCTAAAATTGAGCTAGATCCAATTTTAAATCCTCATATCTTCCTTTGTCAGTATTCTGTGCTGTGCAGGACTAATGATTTTCTGTGTATTTTTTTACACACGCCCTCCATGAAAGAGCTTCCTTTTAATTTCCAGTAAATTGAAACTTACAGTTTCTACGTGTCTATGAATGACTAAAAAAAATTTCTAGTGAAAAAAATAAAGATCATCACCGAAGTGGGTTAGAGAAATATAAAACATATGTAGATATTTTAGAAAAATGTGTAAATCATTTACAGTTACATTAGACATATTTTATTTTAATGTAGAATATGATATAAATGTCTAAATGGACTTTTTGTTATATTTCATTGTTTCATCTGTTTTAACAGGTTATGAAGTATACACTTCACAATAGAGTATAATTTATCAGGATAGAAACCATTTTTAAAAGGAAAATATTTACTGAAGCTGTAGATAATCCAGTCAAAGGAAATCATGTCTAGGTTTGTTTTGGACT
>NW_007104863.1:0-749 GCF_000164805.1 Carlito syrichta
AAGTGCTTAAAACCTAAGGATTAGTCAGTATTCAAGGTCCCTCCATTTATGATGTCAAAGTTCTGAGGCTGATGTCATGAATGAAAATTTGACATGCTTGATTCCCTGACCTTACTTACCTTTTTTAATGTAAAAATTAGCCTTTTAGTCAATCTACAGATTCAATGAAATAACCATTAAGTTAACATCATTCTTCACAGACCTGAAAATAGCAATAAAGTATTCATATGAAACCACAAACAATCATGAATAGCCAAAAGAATCTTATCATAAGAAACAAAGCACGAGGTATCACAGTTTCAGACTTCAGACTTTACTATAGGTTTACAGTAATCAACACAGCCTGGTATTGGTACAAGAATAGGTCCAAAGGCCAATGGACCAGGAAAGAGATTGAAATCCTAAAATTCTCAACCAGCTCATCTTTGAGAAAACCTCCAAGACAAACTGGTTAATGGAGAACATATTCAGTAAAAGGTGCTGGGAAACGGGTGAATGCATGCACAAGAATGAAAAAAAATTCCGATCTGTCACCATACACATTAACTCAAAATGGATAGAAGACCTAAAAATAAAACAACAAAATATAATCATCTTAGAAAACGCAGAAGACACCACTAGGGAAACTTTAAGTGGAACTAATTTCTCTTCAGAGCCCTAAATACCCATGCTTTAAGAAGTAAGTTAGACAAGTGGGATGTCATCAAATTAATATACTTTGGGAAAACAAAAGAAACCATCAGAGGAGA
>NW_007104864.1:0-649 GCF_000164805.1 Carlito syrichta
CAAGTTTGGTGACACTGGTCAGCACACATCCTCATGGCCCAGACCCAAGTCACAGCCACCACAGCTTCTGGGGCCCTGGAAACATACCCTGATCAACTGAGACACTATATTTAAAATTGGATTTCATCATACCTACACTTAAGTTTAATAGTCACACATGGTGAGTGGCTGTAACATTACATGACACATTTTCAGAACATTGAATAAGAAGTTGAAGCAAATGCAAAAAAGAAAAAAAAATTCTGAACACTTGAATATCTAAACCTGAATTGTATCCCACATCTTTAAAATAAAAAAAATAGAAAAGAAAAATGGCATTTTCTCTGTAGTTAAAGAAACACTAGCTGGGCTCAGTGTCTCAGCCTGTAATCCCGTGCCTTTGGGAGGCTGAGATGAGTGGATTGCCTGAGCCCGCGGGTTTGAGACCCACCTGGGCAGGGAGACCTCATCTCTACAATAAATCAAAAAATCAGCCGGGCGTGGTAGCGCTTGCCTGTAATTCCGGCTACTTGGAAGGCTGAGGCAGAAGGATCGCTGGAGCCCAGCAGGTCAAGACTGCGGTGGCCCGGAGCGGCCACTGCACTCCAGTCTGGGTGACAGAGTGAGACTCCAACTCAATAAATAAATAAACACTAATGAAACTTGTGAC
>NW_007104865.1:0-486 GCF_000164805.1 Carlito syrichta
ACTAACAACAAAATCAAAAGATAAACATTCAATCATTCACATACACATAAAGAGAAAATGACAAATAAAAGAAGAAAGAAACAGAAAAAGAAAAGGGAAAGAAAAGAAAAATTTGAGAGGGGGGAAGATGCAGATCAAACCCTCACTAACACATTTATGCACAATGGAAAAATATTTTTAAAATAGATGAATTAGCAAGAAAGCAGTTAAAATTTTTTAATTTAAAAAGTAGCCGGGCTCGGTGGCTCAGCCTGTAATCCCGCGCCTTTGAGAGGCTGAGGTGAGTGGATTGCCTGAGCCCGCGGGTTCGAGACTCGCCTGGGCAGCGACACCTCATCTCTACAATAAATCAAAAAATCAGCCGGGCGTGGGAGCGCATGCCTGTAATTCCGGTTCCTTGGAAGGCTGAGGCGGAAGGATCGCCGGAGCCCAGCAGGTTGAGGCTGCGGTGGCCGGGAGCGGCCACTGCGCTCCAGTCTGGGCGAC
>NW_007104866.1:0-815 GCF_000164805.1 Carlito syrichta
CTCTACATGAAACACTTAAGAAAGTACTAAACACAGAAGAAAAGGAAAAAAGAACAACGTTCTTCACAAGAATACAGGGAAAAGAATAAAATATACACGAACCAACCCCAAAAGCAAAAGAAAGACAAAAAAAAGAAAAAACCAAGTGGAAGAACAATAACTCAATAAGAACTCCATGATAAGGATGAATTCTCACATTTCAATAATTAGTCTGAATGTGAATGGACTAAACGCACCACTGAAAAGACATAGAATGACAAAATGGATAAAATATCACCAGGCAACAATATACTGCCTTCAAGAGACCCATCTCACTAGAAAGGACATACACAGACTCAAAGTAAGAGGATGGGAAACAAATTTTCAGGCGAATGGAACACAAAAGAAAGGAGGAGTCGCGATCCTAATTTCAGACAAAATACCATTTAAGCAATCAAAAATTAAAAAAGATACAGAGGGCCACTACATAATGATAAAAGGTTCACTCCATCAACAAGAAATATCTATCCTAAACATATATGCACCCAACATAGGCGCACCAACATTCATAAAGCAACTTCTAGGAAAACTAAAGAAAGACATTGACTCTAACACCATAATAACTGGGGACTTTAATACACCACTCACAACCTTAGACAGATCATCAAGACAAAAAATCAGCAAGGAGATCCGGAACCTCAATGAGACTCTGGACCAAATGGACTTAATTGATACCTATAGAACCCCCCATCCAAAGACCACAGAATACACATTCTACTCATCACCACATGGAACATATTCTAAGATCGACCACATAATTGGACACAAATCAAGTA
>NW_007104867.1:0-361 GCF_000164805.1 Carlito syrichta
ACCAGCAACATTCTTCTCAGACCTAGAAAAAACAACACAGGAATTCATATGGAAACACAAACTACCAAGAATAGCCAGAACAATCCTCAGCAAAAAAAAAAAAACAAAGCAGGTGGTATCACATTACCAGACTTCAAACTTTACTATAAAGCTACAATCATCAAAACAACTTGGTATCGGTACAGGAACAGGCATATAGACCAATGGAATAGAATTGAGATTCCAGACGCAAAACCTCAGTTTCTCAACCAACTCATCTTTGACAAAGCCTCCACCACCTACCACTGGGGACAGGAGAACCTATTCTGTAAATGGTGCTAGGAAAGCTGGCTGACCACATGTAGAAGATTGAGATCGGAAG
>NW_007104869.1:0-315 GCF_000164805.1 Carlito syrichta
GGCCACTGCACTCCAGTCTGGGGGACAGAGTAAGATTCCAAATAAAAAAAAAAAAAAAAAAATCACTAAGGAAAAAGTAGTTATCGAAAACAATGAAATAGAACATCTAGAAATAAAGACCATAGTAACTAAATTATAATTCAGATGTATAGAATATGACACAGCTAAAGAGAAAATCAGTGAACTGGGAGATAGACCTGAAAAAAAAAAAAAAACTACCCAGAATACAGCTGAGAAAAAGATAGAAGAAAAATATATATATATTTTTTTGAGTTGGAGTCTCACTCTGTCACCCAGGCTGGAGTGCAGTGGCAC
>NW_007104870.1:0-628 GCF_000164805.1 Carlito syrichta
ATTAACTGATTTGTTCTTCAGTGTTTTCTCCTTCTCTCTCTCCTCTTTGGCTCTCCTGGGGGATGGGTGCTTTAACAATCACCTCAAGGGAGGAACCTACTGCCTCCAGGATGAACATTGCTTAAAAGCTGAATATTGGTTTTCAGGCTTCAGCTTCCCAAATCCTAAACTACTCAAGAACTTTACTGGTCAAATACCAAGAGAAAGAGCCTGAAGAAAAATAGAGAGAGAACCCAGTCTCGGTGGCTCAGCCTGTAATCCCAGCACTTTGCGAGTCTGAGGTGAGTGGATTGCCTGAGCCCGTGGGTTCGAGACCCGCCTGGGCAACTTGGCGAGCCCTCATCTCTACAATAAATCAAAAAATTAGCCGGGCGTGGTAGCGCACGCCTGTAGTTCCGGCTACTTGGAAGGCTGAGGCTGAAGGATCGCCGGAGCCCAGCAGGTCAAGGCTGCGGTGGCCGGGAGCGGCCACTGCACTCCAGTCTGGGGGACAGAGTGAGACTCCAACTCAAAAAAAAATAAAGAGAGAGAGAGGTCATCTTGAGTGATTTAAGGAGAGAAGATGTGCGATAGGGATTTTTAAAAGTCCTGAAAAGGGGGCTCTGTACCATTTTCTGGGCAGAGATCT
>NW_007104871.1:0-345 GCF_000164805.1 Carlito syrichta
TAATGAAAAGGCAAAATGATTTTCACAGCATAATTACTCGCTATTTCATTTACTATTTTATATCAACTGACACATTTTAACAGGTAAACTTTTGCACAATTATTAGGGGAAATAATAATTCGAACCAAATTGAAAAATTGCCATAACTTCTCTTTCAATATGTGTGGTGAAAATAGACAACTGGGCTAACATTTATTCTTTTGAGTTGATGACAACTTCTGTATCTTTCCCCCTCAAATGAACGTTAAAACGGGAAAATTAAATTATTGACAAAAAGAGGCTGCCTTAGAAGTTACAAATTATATCAATCTAGATATTTCCTGATTAGATAAAATATGAGATCAC
>NW_007104872.1:0-302 GCF_000164805.1 Carlito syrichta
TTAGGAAACAAAATACAAAGTGTAACCCCAGCATTGTAAGAATAAATGATATAAATAAACACTTAAGTATTTAGAGAAAATATGTAAAGAAACAGCCACTGCTTAGTTTGTCTTAAAGTTTAGGGTAAGCACTTCTGTTTTTACAGTTTTGCTCATCTTATTCAATTTTATATTGTAATTAATTTCCATATTTGTTTTATTTCTCATTAGACGATTAGTTCTGTGAGATCAGCAACAATACCTACCTTAGATGCAATTATGGAATTTTTTGCAGTATCTGGCATTCAAATAATTTTTCTGGA
>NW_007104873.1:0-586 GCF_000164805.1 Carlito syrichta
GCCCATCAATACCAATACTGGGTATATATCCAATGAAACATAAATCCTTTCACCAAAAGATACCTGCCACACAAACGTATGTCGTGGCAGTATTCACAGTAGAAAACACATGAAATCAATCTAGGTGCTCATCAGCAATGGATCGCATCAGAAAAAACAACACAAATACACCATGGAATGCTACACAGCCATAAAGAATCAAGTCACGTCTCTCGCAACAACGTGGATGCAGCCGGATGCCGCAATCCTAAGCAAGTTAATGCAGAAGAAAACCAAATACCACATTCTCTCACTTATATGAGAGAGCTAAACACTATGTACCTATGGACATAAAGATGAGATAAAGGCCGAGTGCCGTGGCTCAGCCTGTCATCCCTGCACTTTTGGAGGCCTAGGACAGAGGAGTGCCTGAGCCCAGGAGGTCAAGATCAGCCGGGCCACTCGGTGAAACATCGTCTCTACAATAAATCAAAAATAAACCAGGCATGGTAGCACATGCCTGGAGTTCTAGGTACTTGGAAGGCTGAGGTGCAAGGATTGCCCGAGTCTAGGTTACAGAGTGAGACTCCAACACACACACAAAGAA
>NW_007104874.1:0-724 GCF_000164805.1 Carlito syrichta
CAGTATTCCATCATGTATATGTACCACTTTTTTTAATCCAGTCCTCTTTTGATGGGCAGCATTGTTGTTTCCAGGTTCTTGCTATTGTGAACAACGCTGCGATAAACATACGTGTGCAGGTATCTTATTTATAGAGTGATTTGAGTTCTTCAGGGTATATTCCCAGTAGGGGGATTGCGGGGTCATATAGAAGGTCGATTTTTAGAGCTTTTAGGAATCATCACACTGCTTTCCACAGAGGTTGCACTAGTTTACACTCCCACCAACAGTGTAGAAGTGTTCCCTTTTCACCACACCCTCTCCAGCAGCTGTTATTTTTTGAGTTGTTGACAATTGCCATTCTGACTGGAGTTAGGTGGTATCTCAGTGTAATTTTGATTTGCATCTCCCTGATGATTAGTGAGGTTGAGCATTTCTTCATGTGTTTGTTGGCTGCTTGAATGTTTTCTTTTGTGAAGTGTCTGTTCATATCTTTTGCCCATTTTATAATGGGGTTGTTTGTTTTCTTCTATCCAGTACGTTTACTTTTGATTTTTTGGGGGGAGCAGGTGATCACAAACCTTGGAATTAGGTTTCATTAAAAAGGTAATCAGTCTTTTTGTCTTCTTGACTTCATCTTTTCTGTTGGAAATTCTCAGAGTACCATAAAGCATATAGGCAGGAAAAGCCCCATGGGCTTTTAAATTAGCCACTCAACTCAAATCCTAGGAGATAGGTTGGTGTG
>NW_007104875.1:0-769 GCF_000164805.1 Carlito syrichta
GTAACAGAGTGAGACTCCTATAAAAATAAAAATAGAAAATAAAAGACCGCTTACTTGTTCAGAGACACAGATAGAAAGTGACGACCAGTTTTGTGAAGGCTGGCAGTACATCATATTGCCTTCTTCAGATAGTACTGAATACGAATGTGTAAGCTGTCTGATGAAAAATTTTAGACGTTTGTGCAGGGAGTGGAGTTGGAGACACTTTAATTAAATGCATGCAAAGATAAAAGACATGTAAGGTACGGGGAGCAGTGAAGAAATGATTCCCCAAAGAGTCCTTTTTGATTAGCTGAGACTGAGACTGACCTAGCCCAGCTTTGAGGAGCACCCGGGTTCACACACCTTTCATGACTGGGGAGCCATTGCCTGCAACCACCACGAATAAATTAACAATTAAATTCCATTCTTGATATTTTTCCCATTTGAAATGTGACTCGCAAAACTTTATAAATATAAAAGGGTGATCAGAGTTCAATAGCAGTGAGTCATTTCACAGAGAAGCTTGCTTGCCTCTGTACTCGCAAATGTCAGCCTCATGAGGGGCAGAAGAAGAGCAAATGAAAAGATTTGAATCAGCTGCAACAGGCACACTTATTCCCAGAGTAGAATTCATTGAAGAAAAGTGCCCGATCGCGACACTTGCTTCATTATAATAATAAGTTTGTGAGCGCCTGAGCCTGCGGGTTCGAGACCCGCCTAGGCAGAGGACCTCATCTCTACGATACATCCAAAAATCAGCCAGGTGTGGTAGTGCATGCCTGTAACT
>NW_007104876.1:0-549 GCF_000164805.1 Carlito syrichta
CTCGGTGGCTCAGCCTGTAATTCCGCGCCTTTGAGAGGCTGAGGTGAGTGGATTGCCTGATCCCACGGGTTCGAGACCCGCCTGGGCAGCGAGACCTCATCTCTACAATAAATCAAAAAATCAGCCGGGCGTGGTAGCGCATGCCTGTAATTCCAGCTCCTTGGAAGGCTGAGGCGGAAGGATCGCCGGAGCTCAGCAGGTCGAGGCTGCGGTGGCCGGGAGCGGCCACTGCGCTCCAGTCTGGGCGACAGAGTGAGACTCCAAATCAAAAGAAAAAATAAATAAAATAAATAAAAAATAAAAAGTAATTGAAAAATTTAAAAAACAAAAACCAAAAGCAAACAACAACAACAAAAAAAAACTGCCCTCTGTGGTAGGCACTGTAATGTTTCCTCTAATCAGGTCTCTCCTGCAGAGCCAGCTCTTTCACTCTTCTCAGAGAATAGTGCAGGGAAGGAGGAGGGACCGTGGAGGTGGGTGGGGCTGCAGGCCTCCCCTCCCACTCTCCTATGGTAAAGGAGATCTCTGGTGGGGAGGTACAGGACTGTC
>NW_007104877.1:0-576 GCF_000164805.1 Carlito syrichta
AACAAGATCCCCCCAAAACCCACAAGGACATGGATACTAAACAACATGATGCAACACAACTGCTGGATCAATGATGAAATCAAAACAGAGATCAAAAGATACCTGGAAACAAATGAAATTGAAGAAACATCTTACCCAAATCTCTGGGACACCTTGAAAGCTGTAGTAACAGGGGAATTTAATCCCTAAAACCACACATGAAGAAAATGGAAGTAACACAAATTAACAGCCTAACAAGCCACCTAAGGAAGCTGGAAAAGCAAGACCACAAAAACCCTAATTTCAGCAGAAGAATCCAGATCACCAAAATAAAAGCCCAAATCCAGGACATAGAAGACAAAAAGATAATACAAACAAATCAATGAAACAAAAATCTGGTTCTACGAAAGGATAAACAAGATCAATGGTCCCCTAGCTAGACTGACAAAAAAAAAAAAAAAACCAAGAAAAAAACCAAATAAGCACAATCAGAAACACAAAAGATGAAATCATATCCGACACTGAAGAAATACAAAAGATCATTAGAGACTACTATGTACACTTGTATGGAAACAAACTTGAAAACCTAAGGAAATG
>NW_007104878.1:0-672 GCF_000164805.1 Carlito syrichta
CGAATCGCCACACTGCTTTCCACAGAGGTTGCACTAGTTTACACTCCCACCAGCAGTGTAGAAGTGCTCCCTTTTCACCACACCCTCTCCAGCAGCTGTTATTTTTTGAGTTGTTGATAATTGCCATTCTGACTGGAGTTAGGTGGTATCTCAGTGTGGTTTTGATTTGCATCTCCCTGATGATTAGTGAGGTTGAGCATTTCTTCATGTGTTTGTTGGCTTCTCGAATGTCTTCTTTTGTGAAGTGTCTGTTCATATCTTTTGCCCATTTTATAATGGAGTTGTTTGTTTTCTTCTTTTCAGTACGTTTCAGTTCTTTGTAGATCCAGGATGTTAAGCCTTTGTCAGACCTAGAGTTGGCAAAGACTTTTTCCCAGTCTGTAGGCTGTCTTCCTGCTCTCTTGATGGTTTCTTTGGCTTTGCAGAAGCTTGTCAGTTTAATAAGGTCCCATTTGTCTATCTTCTCTCTTAAGTCCTGTGGGTTTCGGGTTTTGTACAGGAATTGGATGCCAGTTCCGATTTCCATGAGAGTATTTCCTTCCTTTTCTAAGGTTCTTATGGTTTGAGGTTTTACATTTAGGTCTCTGATCCATTTGGAGTTAACCTTTGTGCATGGTGATAGATAAGGGTCCTGTTTCAATCTTCTGCATGTGGTCAACCAGTTTTCCCAGC
>NW_007104879.1:0-302 GCF_000164805.1 Carlito syrichta
GACCGACATCGCTTTCCGGTGGAGACTAAGACCACTGTTAGTTTTGCCACGCTCGTTCCCTCCCTGCCCACCAAGGAACCTGCAATTCTCCAGTGGCTACTAGGGCAACCTGGGTTCCTAAGTGAGAATGACGACAACTCGAATAGAGCACTCCTATGAACATCAAAGTATATTATCTAAGAAAGAAGTGTAATGCAAATTTAAACAGCAAATATCTAACACTGAATCATACACGATTTTCCGCAATGAAGAGCCTAGCCCCTCAAGTAAAGAGAAAAATTAAATCAAGTTATTAAATACAA
>NW_007104880.1:0-812 GCF_000164805.1 Carlito syrichta
CCCTCGAATGTCTCACTGCCTTCGGAGATTCATCTCACATGATGGTAACTTCAAGAAATGCTCAGATTTCTACTTTAAATGAAAGCCTAAATTGTGTTAACATGGCAGATACTAACACAGTATACTTTTTAAAAAGATTTCTGCTACTTAGTTTCAATCAAAACAGTTTCAGTCTTCTCTTTTCTCTAGGCATTAAGGCATGGCAATAATAACTGAAGGGGGAAAGTTCCTGTGTGTTGTTAGGATACATTTAGCATGGGTTCTTTACTCTTTCTGAGACTGACAGTTCATGTGGTTGTCTGTCTTATCTAATTAGCCCCAACCATGGTAGGAGGGATCCAGTACAGTGCCAGTTTAGCAGATGAGAAGATAGACATTCTTTCCAGGCTGTTAAGCTTCTCCTCTACAGGCACGCAGCAGCCAAATGGCCAAGTTGAGGTTCATTTCCAGGTCATTTTGCTTTTTTGCTATTTTATTTTATTTTATTTTATTTCTTAGCTCTGATAAACAATCTTAAGGGGTAGGACATCTCAAAAATATATCATCAGATTGGATTTCTATTGAGAAGACACGTCATTGACACTACTGGAATTTTGTGATGGCATCATCTTCCAATTAACCATGATAGCACTGTTGGTCATGTGTATAGAGCTGGGCCTCTTCAAGTACTGCATGTCCTCAGCCCTTGATGAACCAGATGCTTATTTACCTCTTCTTTCTCCAACACACCCTGTGCCTTTGCCTCGAATTCCCTCTGTTGACTTGAAGCCAATCCAGTGCAGTGGAAAGGGCAGCCAAACTTCCCCACATTA
>NW_007104881.1:0-584 GCF_000164805.1 Carlito syrichta
CCAAGCTTCCCTGGCCCTCGGGGGTCCCGCGTCCACGGGAGGAGCCCCTCGAAGGGGAGCGCTCGCCCATCCCCACACATCACGGGGGCCCGTGTGCCAAGGACAGCTCCCACAGGACCAAGACCTTGGGCAGGCGGGACTCGCCGGCGAGTCCTCCCAGGGGCAGCCCCAGCCGGGTGGTCCTCAGCCACCAGGGTGGTCTCCGGCGAGCAAGGAAACGCCCCAACCCCTGCAGTGGTGGGGCTGCAACGCCGGGCTCCAGGCCGTCACCGTCCCACGGGAGCCCGGAGCAGGGACGTCTCAGCAGCCCGGGCGCCCTGCGTCTCCTCCCCTGGGGCAGGAGCTGACCGGGGCCGCCCAGCAGCCGGCCCAGCCTCCTCAGCCTCCCGCAACGACCATCAGCCTTCTGGACGATCTGCTGTCGACCCCAGACTTCCAGCAGAAGGCAGAAGACTTTCTGCACAGGGACCCGCTGGAGGGCGAGGAGGAAGGGCAGGAGGAGCGCGAGGCGCCCGAACCGCCGCTCAGCGGCCAGGTGTTTCAGGCTCTGCTCGACTTGCTGCAGAGCTCAGCGGGGCGGCCCC
>NW_007104882.1:0-557 GCF_000164805.1 Carlito syrichta
CAGGCAGGTCTCGAACCCGCGGGCTCGGGTAATCCACTCACCTACACCTCCCAAAGCGTGGGATTACAGGCTGAACCACCGAGCCCAGCTGGGATTGTGTTCTCGATTTGGATCCGAGCTCGAACGCTGTTGGCATATAGACATGCTATTAATTTTTGAACATCGATTTTGTATCCTGGGAGTCCACCGAGGTCTCATATTAAGTCTAGGAGTAATTTAGGGATGTCCTTACAGTTCTCTAAATATAGAAACAACCGTATCTCTGTGAAGAGACATAATTTGACTTTCTTTTTTTTTTTTTTTACCTGGATACATCTTATCTATCTCTATTGCCTGATTACTCTGACCAGGACTTCCAGAACAATGCTAAATAGAAGGGGTGAGAGTGTACCTCCGTGTCTAATTCTAGTTTTAGAAGATACGCTTTCCTAGTAGATACACAGGTTAATACAACAGAACAGAGAGCCCAGAAATAAAGCTGCTCACCTACAACCAATACCCAGCGATCTTGGTAAAGTGGACAGAAATAATCACCGATGAAAGGACACTCTCTATTA
>NW_007104883.1:0-785 GCF_000164805.1 Carlito syrichta
CAGCCCACTCGGCAGACACGCTTGGCAAGAAGACACATCTGCAGGCAGAAGAATGGGCCTTTGACCTTTGAACAGACAAGGCCCTCTCGTGTCAAGTTAAATATGAAAGAAGATCTCTCCCGCTCATCAGAAAGGGTCTCCAGACATAAAGGGCATCCAACAAAGTAATTCTAGAAGGAAGAACCCGATGGGGAAAAGAAGAGAAACGGATGACCGGCACACCGTCTTGAGATCTGGCGGCAGTGAGCGCAAAATCTGTTCAAACGTATCAGCCGCCTGGAAAAAAACGTGTTCCGTCAAAAACCTCTAGAGCTTTTGTCATTCTACAATCGCCCCCGCCCGCAACTGTCTTCGAGATGGAGGGAAACAATCATTTCAAATCGCATGAAGTCAACGGGTGGATACAGACGCAGTTCATCTCTTAATGGAAAGAAAGACGAAACGGGAGCCAGCGGCCATTTGGAGAAAACACCGTCTTAGAACGCGTCACTTAAAACAATACGTAATGTCCCTCACATTTTGCCAACCCTACCTGTACGTCGGCGGTCAGCAAAATTTTTCCGCTCGGGGACAAACGGTACATAGCGTAGACCGCCGAAGCCACAGAGTCGCTGTCGGAAATGTACAGCTCTGTCCTCGTGGTGCGAGAGCAGCCACGGGTAACGCACGCGTGGATGAGAGTAACCGTGCCTATTAAACTCTTATTTGCAGAAACAGGACGGGAGCCGGGACGGGTCCCGCGGGCGGTAGCGTTCCGACACCCGATCTCAACTTGCCCCGCCATC
>NW_007104884.1:0-770 GCF_000164805.1 Carlito syrichta
GATGTGTATGTGTGCCAAGTTGACAAGGGGTGAATTGTGATGGTGAATTTTCATGTGTCAACTTGACTGGATGGAGGAATCTCAGCTAGCTGGTGAAACCATTCCTGGTTGTGTCTGTGAGGATGTCTCTGGAAGAGATTAGCATTTGAGTCAGTACACTGAGAAGAGAAGACCGGCTGTCACCGGTTTGGCTGGCCATTATCCAGTTCCTTGAATCCCAGAATAGAACAAACAGGCACAGAAAGGATCAATTGTTGCCTCCTTAAACTGGTACATCTAAATTCTCCACCCTTGGACATTAGAGCTCCTGATTTGGGGGCCTTCAAACTCTGAGATTGCTAGCAATGCTACCCACTCCCCAAAGTTTTCAGACAATTGCTTACGAGGGGGAACAAAAAAAACCCCGGAATTCTCTTTTTGAGGGTGAGCCCCATGTAGCACAGGCTTCCCTCAATAGACTAGTGATCCAGGAACCCATTGGCATCAGAGTACCAGCTACCATCATTTTGAGAGGCTGCATTCAGCTTCAGTGATTTTTTGTTGTTGAGATTCTTACGAGTTTGCCCATTTCATAATGGGTGATTTGCAAGCGCAGCTGCCCACACCGCACTGAGTGTTCTGCAGTTTTTGACCCAAAGTGACATGACCCTCATGACCCCCCCCCCATTAACTTGGTCTCACCCTCAGCAACTTTTTTATTTCCCCAGATGAAAAAGTTCTCAAAGGGAAATCTTTTGCTGATGTGGAAGAGGTGAAACAAAAAATGACAG
>NW_007104885.1:0-606 GCF_000164805.1 Carlito syrichta
CCTCTCCAGCAGCTGTTATTTTTTGAGTTGTTGATAATTGCCATTCTGACTGGAGTTAGGTGGTATCTCAGTGTGGTTTTGATTTGCATCTCTCTGATGATTAGTGAGGCTGAGCATTTCTTCATGTGTTTGTTGGCTGCTTGAATGTCTTCCTTTGTGAAGTATCTGTTCATATCTTTTGCCCATTTTATAATGGGGTTGTTTGTTTTCTTCTTTTCAGTACGTTTCAGTTCCTTGTAGATCCAGGATGTTAAACCTTTGTCAGACCTAGAGTTGGCAAATACTTTTTCCCAGTCTGTAGGCTGTCTCCCTGCTTTCTTGATGGTTTCTATGGCTTTGCAGAAGCTTGTCAGTTTAATAAGGTCCCATTTGTCTATCTTCTCTCTTAAGTCCTGTGGGTTTCGGGTTTTGTACAGGAATTGGATGCCAGTTCCGATTTCCATGAGAGTATTTCCTTCCTTTTCTAAGGTTCTTATGGTTTGAGGTTTTACATTTAGGTCTCTGATCTATTTGGAGTTAACCTTTATGCATGGGGATAGATAGGGGTCCTGCTTCAATCTTCTGCATGTGGTCAGCCAATTTTCCCAGCACCATTTACTGAATAGG
>NW_007104886.1:0-767 GCF_000164805.1 Carlito syrichta
CGTTTTCCCTATGCAGCAGGCAAAAGAGTATTTCTAATCTTTGGAGTCTGGCTTTTTTCTATTTCACGAGCTAGAGTCAGCAACTTCTAAGTTTTGATAAACCTTCATAATATGTTTTCAAAAATTGCTAATTTACAAATACAGGCATAAAAGAAACATGGTCCTGCCAAAATGGGTAACACAGGGCTCTGAACCGCAGTGTTGTCATCAGATACAAACATGTTTAAATGAACAGCCACTGACATTTTCCAGATGAAGTGAAAACGTTGGAGGAGACAGGTCTGATTATAATCTTGACTTCAACAAATTGCTATTCTACATTTTGTCTTGATATTTGTCTTAGCTATCTTTCTTACTTTTGTATTTTTATACAAAAATTAATCAATTATGCAAATGAAATTGCTAATTCATGCATTAAAATTCATACATTAAAACAAGAGAACTCACTTAGATCTGTATGTATATCTATATCTGAAAGAGAGAAATAGAGATAGATGGATAGATAGATACATACATACATAGATGCAGATGTAGATATTTACCTATATATAGCTTATTAGAAACAAGACCAAAACAATTTTTACTTCTTTTATTTCAGCAAAAATTCTTATTTCTCCTAAGTGAAGTAAAATATTGTGTTGGGAGCCATCCTTGGGAGGCCCACCTGATTGACAGGGTCTGGGGGGGCCGAAGACCCCGGGCCGCAGGGCAAGCCCAGGAAGTTGAGGCCTTTCTGTCTTCCACCTTTGCTGTTTGTTACCGCTGAA
>NW_007104887.1:0-558 GCF_000164805.1 Carlito syrichta
CCAGTACACACTCATGCTGATAGACATTGCACAGGACATAAGCCAATGGAAAGGAAATACTGGGTTCAATAAATAAAAACCATGACGTGGGAAGATGCCACTATTACACAACGCATTAAAAACAGAAAGAAATCTCGACCAAAACCCAAATGTCTTGTATTTCAGTAGAATTGCATGAGACCTGCAGTAGCCCAAACTGTCCTCAAAACGGGCAAAGTTTAGGGTTTCACACTTTCTGCTTTCACCAAAGTCCAGGAAACCAAACACAGAGGCAATGGTATAAAACCCTAACGATTGATCCATGGAACAGAACGAACACTGAGGAATCAGTGGACACATTTATGGCCACATACATTCCGTGGGAATAGGGCAGTCCTTCCACACACACTTCTCAGAAAACTGGATACTCTCATGCATAATCCAGCAGTTCCACGTCCAGCAAAAGCCACAACACAGGTAAGAAAATACAAGAAAAGAAGAGTCTGTGAACTCACGGTTAAGGGTCCCATGTCCAAGAGCGGCCTGACTCACGTTCCCTCGACGTGGTAGGGCGGGCCC
>NW_007104888.1:0-336 GCF_000164805.1 Carlito syrichta
CCGGGTGACTCCAGTGACTCGTCCCTTCAACCACGGCAGAAAAAAAAAAATGGTACCACATTTAATTTGTGATCAACTGTGCCCAGCAATGATTCCCCCACCTTTTCAATTCAGAAGCGATTTTTTTTTGAAGCACTTAACAACTTGAGGTCACAGGAAATGTTCTAAAAGTCGACTGATGTTCATATTTCTTGCACAGAAGTGTGCCAAGCTGATTAATAAAACGTCCGTGAACATATAAGTCTAAAACCTTAAGATAAAATTCTTTGGAGAAAGTGGCTGTATAAAATTCAGGAAAAGAAAGGAAGGATGAAAATGTCCTGAGGCTCAATCATG
>NW_007104889.1:0-307 GCF_000164805.1 Carlito syrichta
CGAACGGCGCAGCACCCCGGGAGGAGGCGAGACTCGCGCGGCTCGCGGCCCGTCGCCGCGCTTGCCCCTCCCGGGAGCCCGGAGGCCGCTGGCTGTCCCTGGGGCCGGCGCGCGGCCTCTCCGCTCCTGCCGAGGCGGCGACCTGGGCGTCCGCGCGCATCGAGGGTGCGAAGTGCGCGGGGCCGGCTGGAGCCCCGCCCTCGGCGCTCGCGGGCCCGAGGGCCTGCGGCCGGGGAAAGCCGGGACCCTCGGGCCGGTCGGTGGGGCCTGTAACCCGGGTCTGCGCGGACCGAGCCCCGGCTTTCAG
>NW_007104890.1:0-764 GCF_000164805.1 Carlito syrichta
TAATTTTTTCATTCAGAAGGGTACTCTCTCCTCTAAATATCTTACCCCTTAGGGTCAATATGTGGTAGATAGAAGAAATTGTCTAATCTTATTTGCAATCGAGAAATAAGGGCAGAGGTCTCACATATGCTAATTTAAGGGTCTGACAGTGGAATGACTTGCAATAATTTTTTCATTTGGAGTCAGTGACCCACGATACACTCTAACTTGCATTTCTTTCTCCATGAGTTTCTTGCCTTTCAGCAAGCAATACAAAGAAAGGCAGAGGAGATAGAAAAATGAGTTAGTCCAAGTTGACTGGATCATCTGCTTTGTTTAAAATTGTTAGCAGCAGAATTGTCAGAGCCCGCAGCCACTCCCAGTGGTCCCAGCAGATCTGGAGCCTCTCAGAGAGACTCCTAGGACAGCTGGAATGCTTGCCTCTCACGCACATGCACAGTAGCCACCACCACACAAACAGGCAGGAAGCTAACAGAAATCCTGAGCATTACATGTGTCAACCTATTTTTAGAACTCAGGTTTTCTTTAGAACACAAATTAACTTAATGTAGGTTATTCAAATATTTCTTTTCTTTCTTTTTTTTTTTAAGTTGGAGTCTCACTCTGTCACCCAGACTGGAGGGTAGTGGCCACTCCCGGCCACCACAGCCTCAACCTGCTCAACTCCAGTGATCCTTCTGCCTCAGTCTTCCAAGTAGCTGGAACTACAGGCGTGCGCTACCACACCCAGCTAATTTTTTGATTCATTGTAGAGATGAGGTCTT
>NW_007104891.1:0-764 GCF_000164805.1 Carlito syrichta
CCAATGCCGACCCAGATACAGAGTGGAATTCCTACAGATAATACAGATGCTCGCTTACCGAAAACGAAGTGCACTTACCTGCCGGCGCTGGGACCCTCTGGGCTGGGGGGCTGTCTCGGGGGGGGGTCTCTGGGATCCCAGACGAGCCCCCAAATGTTGTACCTGAATCCTGAATATGAGAGACCTCTAAAGAGCCAGCTCTGATGCAAATCACACGAGGGTCTTTATTCAGGCTCGAGTCTGGGCTCACGTCCATTACCGGTGCAGCGGTACAGGAACGAGAGCCCCGACTCAGGTTTGCAAGTATTTTTTATACACAATTTGGAAGGAGTGGGGTGGCATTACAGACTTGTCCACACAGGATTGGATGGACTGTATGAGTGCGGTTACAGAGATACTGATTGGTTGGTTTGTGTTTGATTTGCGTGGGCGCGGGCTCCAGCTGACCATGACTGACCACTAACAATCAGATGGGCAGGGTGGAACCGGTTAGGTCTTCTGGAATGTTATATAGCTGGAGGCGCTTGTAACATATTTACTCGGGGGGCCCAGGTCGGCACAGTCATTGTGACTGTGCATAAGCTGGACTCTGGGTTTGAGACCATGTTACTAGAAGCTAAGTTTTACATAGTCACCGCGACTGTATATAGGTCAGCTCTGGCATACAAGCAGGTTTGAATTAATACAGAGCCCACCATAAGGGGGGCTTGCCTGTCACAACTTAGAGGGGAGTTTGGAAGGGACTTATTGTTTAACACTCACAC
>NW_007104892.1:0-417 GCF_000164805.1 Carlito syrichta
CACAGTTAAGGTTAATTTCTTAAAAGCCTGTGGGCTGCCAGGAGTGCGTGGGCAAATTATGGGCAGTAGCAATGACAGCAGTGACCCGCAGTGCTCCCCCCTTTACTGCCAGATATCATCCAATTGTGGGAAGTAACTGCACAGAGAAGGATGGGACAGAGTTAGAAAGTCACATTCAGGTGGAATTAGCCCACCAGCCAGGGGCGCAGAGGGGCTCGTGGTCCATCCCCCAGAAATTCTGATTTCTGGCACACAGAAAAAAAATGCCCTGAAGCCTTCCAGAGGGATTATGCCCTTGGGAGTCCTGGGAGCATACCTTGAGAAACTCTCACACTCACTTACTGAGCCTGAAAAGCAGTTGGAGAAAGTTGCTTAAAAAGGCCTCACCCCCCTCCTTGTCTGGGGGCAGCCATGAAA
>NW_007104893.1:0-400 GCF_000164805.1 Carlito syrichta
AGTGAGAATTCACACAAAAAAAGAAACAAGATGCCTACAACTCCTCGTACCCTGTTTCTATGGTAAATACCACAAGGCCTGATCTTGACTGCAAATGGTATGCTCTAGAACTGCTCAAACTCTGAGGAAACTGAAACCCTTTCCCCCTCCTGTCTGTGCTGAGACCTCTTGGAAGCTGCTGACTCAGTCTCGATCCCTCAGCCCTCAGAAATTCCCCAAATGTCTGCATCTTGCTCTGGGTTCTGCCAGTTCTGTTCAACCCTTGCTTCCTCAAAGGCTAGGGCAGGCAAAGGTCTGTCCGACTCATCTATGAAACTATTTCCTCACGATGGCGCTGTGGCTCAATAGGACGCTAACAGGCCTGTCTGACACCCGCCCATCAACTTGGAAAAAAAGGTGC
>NW_007104894.1:0-812 GCF_000164805.1 Carlito syrichta
CCGCGCCCCCCCCACCCACACCCCGCCATGAAATTTTCTGAAACTTTCGTCCAGAGAGGAGCAAGAGGCCAGGCGTTGTGTCCCTCGAGGCCCTAGCCTTAAAGAATCCCTGGCGCGGCCACCACCCTGACTGACACACGTGGTGTGCTCGTTAAGAATAGCCTCTGGCCGGGTTCGGTGGCTCAGCCTGTCATCCCGAGCCTTTGGGAGGCTGAGGTGGGTGGATGGCCTGAGCCCGCGGGCTCGAGACCCGCCTGGGTGGGCGAGACCTCACCTCTACAATAAAATCGAAAAATTAGCCGGGCGTGGGAGCGCGCGCCCGTAGTTCCGGCTGCTCGGAAGCCCCCAGGACCTCGTCCGACATGCAGACTCAAAGGCCACCGGAAGAGCCAGTGCGGCCTCTCCCGAAGGTGATGGTGGCCGCTGATCAGAGGGACCCACGCGTACCCATTTGTACTCACTTTGTGCCCGTGTCACGGTAAGCTTTGTGATTCGTATAGCTTTTGCATGATGCGTGACGTCCTAGGCCCTTTACCCTGTGGCGAGCTTGATGAAGGCTTCTGCCGGGCCCTACTGGTCAAAGCTGTGAGATACGCCTGATACCTGGCACCGGGAAGTCTGGACCAAAAAAGTCCCTCGCTGTCGATAAACGTGGCTGAAGTTCAAGCGCTCGTCCCTGCTCTGCCGGTCGTGTGGCTGACGTGGAGGTCCCGGCGACTCGGGACCGTAAAAGCGAACTGTAAAAGTCTAGAAGGGGAGCGGGACCGTTTTGAAAGACCTCGAGTCTGGCTCTGCACCCTGGATTCGAACTC
>NW_007104895.1:0-703 GCF_000164805.1 Carlito syrichta
TTCGATTCCAGAATCCGTTGCCTGTATCAGTGTGGAGTGATTCCTGGACCCTTGGTCCTCTTTCTTGGCTCTATCTGTGTGTCCCCGGTCACGCCCACGCTGCACTTTCTCGGTTACTGTAGTGAAAGGCTTGAGATCAGGCAACCGTAACCCTCCGATTTTGTTATTTTTCAAGATTATTTCTGCTAGTCTAGACGTGTGTCTTTTACACATTTTAGGTCTCCCACGGTTTGTGTTTACGTCACGTTCCGCTCGCGTAATTCTCGTGCCTCTGGCAAAGATTCACCTATTTCTACAGATGCCCTTGCGACATCCACCGCTCGGTGTCTGCCCCGACTGAACCTGACGAGCAGACGCTCTCTCCCCCCGTTTGTAGTCACTGGGCTGGGCCCTTGATCGGAGAGACCGTGAGAACAGGCAAGGCGTAGATGGCGGGGCAAGTTGAGGTCGGGTGTCGGAACGCTACCGCCCGCGGGACCCGTCCGGCTCCCGTCCTGTTTCTGCAAATAAGAGTTTAATAGGCACGGTTACTGTCATCCACGCGTGCGTTACCCGTGGCTGCTCTCGCACCACGAGGACAGAGCTGTACATTTCCGACAGCGACTCTGTGGCTTCGGCGGTCTACGCTATGTACCGTTTGTCCCCGGGCGGAAAAATTTTGCTGACCGCCGACGTACAGGTAGGGTTGGCAAAATGTGAGGGA
>NW_007104896.1:0-803 GCF_000164805.1 Carlito syrichta
TGTTTTTGCTATGCATACGCATTTTAGCTTAATGAAGTTCTACTTGTCCGTTTTTGTTTGTTACGTTTGCTTTTGCAGACTCAGAAATAAATGTGTTGCTTAGGCCAATATCTTGCAGTGTGTCTCATGGGTTTTCTTCTACATGTGTATTGTTTGAGGTATTACATTTCCATCTTAAACGCACCTACAGCTCCTTCTTGCAGGTGGTGACAGATGAGTGCTTGGCTTCTTCCTTCTGCGTATGCTCAGCCGATTCTCCCAGAACTATGCGTAATAGAGAGTGTCCTTTCATCGGTGATTATTTCTGTCCACTTTACCAAGATCGATGGGTATTGGTTGTAGGTGAGCAGCTTTATTTCTGGGCTCTCTGTTCTGTTGTATTAACCTGTGTATCTACTAGGAAAGCGTATCTTCTAAAACTAGAATTAGACAAGGAGGTACACTCTCACCCCTTCTATTTAGCATTGTTCTGGAAGTCCTGGTCAGAGTAATCAGGCAATAGAGATAGATAAGATGTATCCAGGTAAAAAAAAAAAAGAAAGTCAAATTATGTCTCTTCACAGAGATACGGTTGTTTCTATATTTAGAGAACTGTAAGGACATCCCTAAATTACTCCTAGACTTAATATGAGACCTCGGTGAACTCCCAGGATACAAAATCGATGTCCAAAAATTAATAGCATGTCTATATGCCAACAGCGTTCGAGCTCGGATCCAAATCGAGAACACAATCCCAGCTGGGCTCGGTGCTTCAGCCTGTAATCCCACGCTTTGGGAGGTGTAGGTGAGTGGATTACCCGAGC
>NW_007104897.1:0-626 GCF_000164805.1 Carlito syrichta
TCAGGCAATCCGCTCACCTCAGCCTCCCAAGGCGCGGGATTACAGTTGTCTCTAAAATTCAAATATGTTTAGAATGGATCATATTTAATTGTATATATTGTTTCCCCAGAAGCTCGCTAGTACCTAAAACAAGAAATACAAAGAAAACAAAAGGGATGTGGAGTTTGCTGAACAGACACTACCATGTGCATTTCAAGGAGGTATTCTTAAAGTCGTGAACAACTGACCTTTTGACCCCAAACTGTAAGGAAAGCATGCACTCTCCCTGCCACATGGAAATCTTGGAACTGATCCTGGTAATTTACACTCATAATTTTGATAACTTTTATAGATTAGGTGTATTGTATTAATTTAATGATTTTGCTTTTTATTGCACATTCTATTTGGGATCTCACCTCCCAGTCATTTACAATCCCATGCCATTGGGTTTTATCCTCCTAGTTTTATTTTGGGTACTAACTCTGAAGGCAAAAGGAAAACAGTAAAATGGTTTCTCAAAAAATTAAAAATAAAGCTATTATTTGATCCAGAAATCCCACTTTAGGGTATATATATATATATATTCAAAAAATTAAATAAAATCAGTATCTAAAAGCAATATCAGCACTCGTACAGTCATTGCAGCT
>NW_007104898.1:0-580 GCF_000164805.1 Carlito syrichta
CTCTTTCTCTCTCACACCTCCCTCCTCCCTCTGGATGCTGGCCCTGCGGGTTGCTGCAGGACTCCAAGTATGAACTCGAGGACAACCCCAGGGTGACCAGACCACCTTTGTCATGCACAATGCACCTGCCTATAACCTCTATGGCCAGTTCCAGTATGGGGACCCCCGGGTGGTCCAAGAACGCACACACAAGAGCAACAGCATACTCAAGGCCTCACTGAAGGAACACTGCAAGAAATGCTACTCCACCAAGGACGAGAAGGTGATGCTAGGCATCATCACCAAGATGACCCTCACGCATGTCTCCACCTGGTTCCCCAACGCACGCTGGTGCCTCAAGAAGAAGAGCAAGGTGACGTGGGATGTGAGCAGCAAGGACCAGGAGGACTGTGCCCTCTTTAGCAGTGACACCAATGGCGACCCAGAGAAGGCCAAGGACGACAATGAGATTGATTTGGAGAGAATTGACATCCACATGATGGCGACCAGAACAACAAAGACGATGAGGACAAGACCGAACTGTGCACACATCCCATGCTCAGGACTCAGGGTTCGCAGCTGGCAATGGCTGAGGAGCTCA
>NW_007104899.1:0-309 GCF_000164805.1 Carlito syrichta
CGTGGGATGGTCCCCACCCGGAGCATCTTTCTCCCTGGCCCGGACTTACGAGTTGGAGGGTGTAGTGGTCACGGTCCCGATGCTCCGAGTCCCCCTGGGTCTGCACGGCCAGCAGCGGGGACCTTCCCTCGCAGGTAATCTCAGGGTGGTTGGAGGTCTTTGTGACCTCAAGGAGGCTCCGTCCCTCATAAAAGGCTCCAGATGGTTGGGTCAGACCCACCCGGTGACCTCCCACTGCTTTCACTGGTTCACCCGATTCTTAACCTCATCCGGGCTGTGGAAACTCATCAAGTTCATGGTTTTGCCTCT
>NW_007104900.1:0-52494 GCF_000164805.1 Carlito syrichta
GTTGAGGCTGCGGTGGCCGGGAGTGGCCGCTGCACTCCAGTCTGGGCGACCGAGTGAGACTCCGACTCAAAAAAAAAAAAAAAAAGAAAATAGATTTGAGCAACTTTAGCATATTTTCTTATAATTTCTAAGAATTCATCAATTTTGTAGCATAGAGAGGTTATAGATACACTCTACTAGCATTAGCACAAATGCTTAAGATTATGGATAAAAGCTGTTTAGTAAGTTATTTGTATATAGAAAAAAGAAGGCCAGGCTCAGCGGCTCAGCCTGTAATCCCGTGCTTTGGGAGGCGGAGGTGAGTGACTTGCCTGAGCCCGTGGGTTCGAGACCCGCCTGGCCATCTTGGCAAGACCTCATCTCTACAGTAAATCAAAAAAATGAGCTGGGTGTGGTAGCGCGCACCTGTAGTTCCAGCTACTTGGAAGGCTGAGGTGGAAGGATCGCCGGAGCCCAGCAGGCCGAGGCTGCGGTGGCCGGGAGTGACCACTGCACTCCAGTCCTGGCAACAGAGTGAGACTCCAACTCAAAAAGAAAAGAAAAGAAAAGAAAAGAAATTTAAACCATCCTGAACTTCAGTCAAAAAATGGTTAAAATAAAGTAAACATTGAAAAATTCATGCAGAAACAATAAATTAAATTTTGATATTCTGATATGGAACTATTCCTTCATTTTTATTTAAAAAATAAAATAGAATTAAAATAGGTTTAGTTAAAAATAAAGCTACAAAAATACAACATACATGACACACCTTCATGAGGGTAATATGAATTGGAGAAGTTAATAATTATAGCATCATCAGCATAAACACATACAAATAAAGTAATATTCAAAATAAAAACTGAAAATGATTCTAAGTAAGAAAATTATGTCAGAGAACAAGATATTCACAAATAAAACAATAATATGGTCCATATATGAACAAAGATCCTCAGATGAGAATAAGTGTATCGGACATTGTAAATATCTGGATAAATGACAAAAAAAATAACTATTTTTCTTTGTTTTCTTCTTAACACCTTTTAAAATATAAACGTTTAAAATGAAAACTAAAATATTGTCTTGTGATATGTAGAATATAGGTTGAGCACTCCTGATCTGAAAATCTAAAATAGAAAATGCCCTAAAACAAAAACTTTGGGTGCTGATATGATGCCACGAGTGGAAAATTGCACAGATGACCTTATATTATGGGTCTTCATTAAAACTCATTTAAAACTTTGTTCTAAGGCCAGGCACAGTGACCCAAGCCTATAATCTCATCGTTTTGGGAAGCTGAGGCGAGAGGATTGCCTGAGTTCACAGGTTGGAGACCAGCCCAGCAACTTGGTGAGAACTTGTCTCTACAATAAATCAAAAAATCAGCCAGGTGTGGTAGTGTGCACCTATTGTTCCATCTACTTGGAAGACTGAGGAGGAAGGATCGCCTGAACCCAGCAGGTAGAGGCTGCAGTGGCCTTGAGGCCGAGAGCATGCCATTGCATTCCAGCCTGGGCAACAAAGTGAGACTCCAACTCAAAAACAAAACAAAACAAAACTTTGGTCGATGCACAAACTGATAAATATTATTGTATAATATTACTTTTAGACTATGTGTATAAAGTGTTTTTAAAGAATAAAATAATTTCACGTTTAGACTTAGGTTCTATTTCTAAGATATACCATTCTATATATGCAAATATTCAAAAAACTGAAAATAACCAAAATCTAAGACACATCTGGCCTCAAGCATTTGGGATATAGAAAACTCAACCTACAAATGTGGATGTTATAAACATAACAATTTTATTATAAAAGGTAGATATATTAACTAATTTGAAATGGTTCAAAGTTGGCTATAAGTGGGTTATAAAATTTTATGAACATACAATTCCTAAGATGATTACAAAACTAATAGTTAATCAAAGAAGTGAAGTTTATAAACAATTAGAGAGAATTGACAAGCTTTTGTTACTTAGTAGTTAGTAGTTTAAGGTTTTGCCATTAGATGAAAAAAAGTGTAAATGTAAAAACTATATTTAGCATGAATTATGTTTGGTCTACGTTCTCAACAGTTTCTGGGATCAAACTGCTGAAGTTTACAGCTAGACTCCACGTTATTGGCTATATAGCTATATCAGGAAAGTTTTCTATTTACAGTTTCACTATCTTTAAATTTATAATAATAACAAAACTCATTCCAGAAAATATTATGAAAATTAAATAAGTTAACACATATAAAGAGACTTATCCATAATAATTACTTAATAAATACTAGCCATTTATACTGTAAAAATAATAGAATGTTTGAAGAGAGAGTCTAAAAATATTCACAAGCCCAATAACACACAAAAACAAGAATAAAGAAAATAAAACTAGAAAATACAAATATAAAACAAATAATAAATAGTATGCACAAATCTATAAAAATAAAATTACATTGAAACTTGTAAATAAACTCAATTTAAAAGTCAGAATTTATCAAAATAGATTAAAATTTATAAAACAATTATATGATGTCTACAAAATAAATATTTAAAATAGAATTGCCTATGCTGAAAGCAAATATTAACAAAAATAAAATAATTCCTAAAAACGTAAACATAGATAGTAGGAGAGGATTTATTTATATAAGGTAATATAGACTTCAAGACAAAAAGTATTACCAAAGATTTTATTATTTTAAAAGGATGAGATTGTCAGTTTATCTGAAACATTTAACAAGTATAAACATGTATGTGTTTAACAGAGTTTCAAAATAATTAAAGCAAAATTTTATAAAATTATATGAAAAAATCTATTATTTAGTCATAGTTGGAGATTCAAATATTATTTTCTGAGTAATTAGTAAAACAAAATAAAAGCTCAACAATACTTTATAGATCTAAATTATACTCCAATCATCTTTCATGAAATTATATTCAGAGAAACTTACATTAAATAACTGAAAACCGTACATTATTTTTAAAATGTATTATGTGCAACTTTGTAACCTACAAGGCAGTCTCTTATTTAATTAAAAATTTTGAAATTTCAGCCGGGCTCAATGGCTCAGCCTGTAATCCCGCGCCTTTGGGAGACTGAGGTGAGTGGATTGCCTGAGCCCGCGGGTTTGAGACCCACCTGCACAACTTGGCGAGACCTCATCTCTACAATAAATCAAAAAATCAGCCGGGCGTGGTAGCGCGCGCCTGTAGTTCCGGCTACTCGGAAGGCTGAGGCGGAAGGATCGCTGGAGCCCAGCGGGTAGAGGCTGCGGTGGCCGGGAGCGGCCACTGCACTCCAGTCTGGGCGACAGAGTGAGACTCCGACTCAAAAAATAAATAAATAAATAAATAAAGTATACAGAATATGTTGTTTGTCTGTAAATAAATTAAGAAGTTAATTTTTAAAAAATCTTTAAAAGTTTTAATATTTAAAATATTTAAACAATGCACAAATCATTAAAAAATAAAAAATGAGAAAACATTTTAAGCTTAATGATAAAAATTTGACATAACATTTGCAAAATGCTGTTACACGGATGCTTAGATGAAAATGTGTAGCACTAAATGCTTATTTTATAAAGGAATAAAAAATAACAGTCTAAATTCTCACTGTAAAATGATAGAAAAAGAACAACAGATTATACCTGGAGCAAGTAATAGAAAGAAAATAATGAGTAGAAGTCAATAGCATTTAAAATAGAAAAGCAATATAATCAGTAAAATTAAAAAATAGTTTTTCATAGAACGGTTCAATAAATTTGATAAGGTATTCCTAGACTGAGTCAAAAAAGAAAAAGGAAAAACATACACCAGTTATCAATGAGGCATGAAAGACAGATATTACTATGAATAACTATAGACCTTAAATGGAGAACTAAAATATTATGAACTGCACTATGCCAAATAATTTGAGAACTTAGATGAACTAGATAAATTTCTCGAATAGTACAAATTATATTAATGGATTCTAGAAAAAATGCAAAACTTAAAAAAATGTACATCACTCAAATAAATCAAATCTATAATTAGAAACTTGTTCCCAAAAACAATTCTAGGCCCAGATGACTTCACTGGTGATTTCTGTCAAATATTTAGGAAAGAAACTATACCGATCATAGTTTTTTTTCAGAAACATTGTCGGATGGTACACTTGTCAATTCAATTCATGAGATCAATATAACAGTAACATTAAATTTTGAAAAAAAATCAGAATAAAAAAGATTACAGATTAATATTCCTCATTACCATAGATACCTTCTTAACCTAATGTTAATATCAAATATTGACACAGAATAATACTAAATGCAAAGATTTATCTGATTTAAAGCTATTAAAGAAAATAAGTTATAATCTTTGACCATATGGAAAGAACTCAAAGCAATTATATTTCTAAAAGAGGATTTATTTCCTATGCTTATTGCTGGAAGTTTCAAATATTTTCTTAAGGAAATTTTCATAGTAAAGTGCATAGACTATAAAATTTAAAATCACTTGATATCCGAATCATGTTTATTCTGTTTTTAAAATCATATGGCATACCTATTGACTTATTTGATACTTTAGAATGTTAATATAATAAAAGCACATTTTCATATAAATTAATTATCATAGATGTATAATCAGCATCACAACAATTATTCCCTCTTATATGCTTTCTCATCAAAAGTCATTTTCATTGTTACTGTTTTCCTAATATATAAAGTTCTGGTACACTGATGCTTAGGTATGTCATTTGTTTAAATAAACATTATTTATGGTAGAGAAAATTAAAGTATATTCTTCAGTAAAATAGAGTCCTTATTTCATTTATATGGAATAAATAATCATCTAAATGAAGATTTTTAAATACTTATATGTTATTTATTCTTAACAGATTTTTATGACATAGATGCTCATAAACTTGCCCAGAAGTTGTACACTGCCAATTTAGGATGATAGATGTGTTGTATTTCTTCATCAATAATATAATATTATTAATGTTGGTTTAGAAATATGAACATATTTAAGCCAACCTTGCTTGTTCCATATTTCTATAGATCCATAGCATTGGTGATCTTTTACATATTCTGATTCACATATTTATTATTATGCTTGGTACTTTTAGTCACTTGTTTTGGCTGCTGATATACTAGAAAGTAGATGTTTTGATCACAAGGTACATTTTGTTCATAATTATAACTCCAGAATGTAATATACCAACAGGATAATAAATATTTGAAAAGGCTATTCAGTAACTTATTATATAATTTATATGCACACATATTCTTTCTGAATATTTTAAGTTTAAAATATTTGTATTGACAGGCATAGTGGCTCAGCCTGTAACACCAGTACTTTGGGAGGCTGAGGTGAGAGGATTGCCTAAGCCCAGGAGTTTGAGACCAGCCTGGGCAACTTGGTGAAACCTCATCTCTGCAAAGTTTCAGATGGTTCAAATGAATTCCAAAGTAACACAATAAGTGCAAGAATACAGAATATAATTAAACTGTGAAAATAATTCATTTGGTGATTTTTTTCCAAAGATAACATAAGCCAGAGCAGAAACCAAATAAACAAAAACTACTATTGACCCTTAACCACCCAGTGGTTAAGGAATAAATACTCTATTTAGTTAAAAAACTTCATATAACTTTTGACTCATCCAAAACTCAACTACTAAGCTTTCTGTTGAGCTAAAAACTTACCAATAATGTAAATAACCAATTAACATATATTTTATATATGTTACATTCTTATTTTGTATGTTATGTGTATTGTATGCTGTATTCTTACAATAAAATAAGTTAAGAACAGAACATTTTAACAAGAAAATCACAAGAAAGATATACTGTATTTATTATTCATTAAGTAGAAGTAGATTATCATAAAGGTCTTTAACCTCATCCTCACATGCGGTAAGCTAAGGAGGCAAAAGAGGAAGAGGAAAAGCTGGTCTTGCTATCTTAGATCTCAAGATTGGCAGAAGTTGATTAAAATTCATGTATAAGTTTACCTTCCCAGTTCAAATCCATGTTGTTCAAGGACCAACTGTATCATATGCATATTATATATATGAAGTGATGATAAGAGTTTATAAAATTCTGGAAATTTTAAAGTACTTTGGAAAAAGACTGGTCAAAAGTTCAACAAGTAAAATTTCAAATTCTGGTTTTTTTTTAAAGTACAGTAAATAAAATTTCATAAAAATTGACATACTAAGCATGTTTGAAACTCCAATAAAGTTGTAAGAAAAGTTTGGGGTCAAAACTTGCTATCTAGGACTGTGTTAACTATCTTTTATGAATCTTTTGAAATGTATATAGCTAGTCCAGCAATCATATAGCTATTGCTTAAACTGATTTATCCAGATTATTATATTTTTGGTTATAATGTGACCTTTTCAAAATTAAGTTCACTTTTATTTTACCATCTTTAAAGAAATAACATATAACAAAGCAGGTTTTTTTGAGTTGGACTCTCACTCTGTCGCCCAGACTGGAGTGCAGTGGCTGCTCCCAGCCACCGCAGCCTCGACCTGCTGGGCTCCAGTGATCCTTCCGCCTCAGCCTTCTGAGTAGCTGGAACTACAGGCGCGCGTTACCACGCCCGGCTGATTTTTTTTCTTTTTTTTTTTTTTATTGTAGAGATGAGGTCTCACTGCCCAGGCAGGTCTCGAACCCGCGGCCTCAGGCAATCCACTCACCTCAGCCTCCCAAAGGCGTGGGATTACAGGCTGAGCCACTGAGCCTGGCACAAAGCGTTTTTCAATCTCCATGCCAGATGAATCCATGGGCTAAAATGAGATAAGGTTAAGTTTTCATTATCTTTCATGTTTTATTACACACTGATTAGGCATAGTTCCTAATACCAGTGATTTTGCTTCTGTTCATCTCAGTATATTCCTAATCCCTTCGCTGATTCAAGCAAAGATTATTATTGTGAAAACTCTTTTCATAATTCTGGCACATATCTGCTTCAGATCTAATAACTAGCTCTTATCAGTTTAAACCAGTAGATGTCAGGTTCTAAATCTTCATATATAAACACAACAGTCTCCATCTCTGTTAACCTCCTTTTGCTCTCAGAATTATAGTAATTGTATGAGATCAACAGATATACCAGCAATCATTTATACTTTTCTTGTAGCTTCTTCATAATCATTGACATTTTAAAAAATCGTTATATTTTCTGTATTGGGGACATCAAGTAGATTAAACTCATGCATAGGCAAAAGAAGCTCATATGCGTATCTTCTCATGCTTATGTCATGGAAGCATGTAGAACTAGCTATATTTAGCCATAGTGAAAGCTTAACACAATAATTCTCACAATGTATAAAAAGCAGATAATCAAGATATCTGTTTAAAAATTATTATTCTCCACCTGCTCACAGAATTCTAAAATTACAAAATTAGAAATAAACTTAAGGTATTAACTAACTTGGAAAATTGTTTTCAGAGAAAGTTTAGTACCTCAAACTTTCTAAACAAAAGATAAATAGGTATGGATATTGAGAAACTACCAAGTCATTATTAGGTTAGTTTTGTTTAGTCTTTCAAAACACTATTAACTTTTTTGTATGCAATGCAATGTTCTCTATATAGAGAATATTTAAATGAACATGATGTTAATGGGAAAGGGATTCACTGCACACAAAATACATAATTTATCATTATTTTTGATATGTATGTTTTTGCTATTTTTTTTCTGATATTGATGTTTCTGTCATTATTTCAAAGTGAAGAAGTTGAGTGTGCTAGTTAAGGGTGTGCCATCAAGATAGTGGAGTTCTGGCAAATGATTTCCAGGTCCAAGCAGTCCTGACATCAATGAAGGCTGTAGATGTGTTGAGAGTGAGCAAGCATGTTTAGTGAGAGAACTGATCAGAAGAGGCTATATCATGCCCCTGAATCACTTAGAAGTCCCTAGGGATTGGGGAAATCCCACTATATAAAAGATAATGATACGTTTTTCAGGTACTTGATGCTTCATATCATATGATCTGATTTGGAAAAACCAGAAAATTTTACCAAGAGATGCAGGGTGTGTGTGTATGTGTGTGTGTGTGTGTGTGTGTGTGTGTGTGTGTGTGTGTGTGTGTGTGTGTCTATCTTAAGTAGTATGCTTATCTGAAAAAATTATACCACTTAGAAATTATCTGTTACATAAAGATGTGTTCAAAATGATTTCTTAATTGTCAGAGGTACACTACAGGAACATTAACTATTTCATACAAAAAATGGATGTTTTCAATCCTCATGAAATTCTAATGCCAATTATAAAAGTAAATTTCTAAATACATAGTATCTCTGATAATCAAAAAAATATTAAATACACTAGTGTTTATATAGTCATTTTATTTATTTGGCAATATTATGAAAGTTGCAAATATTCTCACCAGCAAAAGTAAATATACATACACAAGGATCTTTTTTATACTTCTAATCATTAAAGACGCTTCTGAAATTAATTTATGAAACACAACATAAGTTAAGAAATACACAAGAGCAGAAAAACACTAAAAGACTGAAGGCCAATTTCATCCTAAACAAAAAGGAAAACAAAAAACTAAGCAAAATGAATATATTAAAATGTCAACATAAAAAGATAAAACTGTACTGAATTCAAGATTCGAAAAGTGGTTACTTTTAGAAAATTCATTGTGGAAGATTCTGTGAATTAATTATTCAATTAAAAAATAAACTCAAATGAATATTCTGATAGGTGATAAAAGTACATTTGATAAGAAATTATGTTTTCGGTATTGGAACACACCAGGCAACATTGCTCCCTGATTGCAAGGAAAAGGCAGGAAATTTATAAAATTGTAACATTTTGCAGACTCATCAAATAGCTGAACTCACAAGATATGTAACCTAATTCCAAAGAATGACAAACCCCCAAGGACAGATGGGACACAAAAACTGTTTTGCCTTTGGCAGACATGAAACGAGATGGCAGTCATCACAGTGCCTAAGAAGAGTATCCAAATTGTAATGAATTCTTAACGGCCAGATGAGTGCTACCATGTCACTTCAAAATTCTGGATACTGTAGACTCAAGATAATTTCCTTCTCATAAAACCTTTTGCATAGGTGTTCATAAAAATTAATGAGGAGAAGACAGGACAGGAAGCAGGAGAGAACCCTACTTCATTGGGGCAAACTTTCACATGGTGGTTATCTGCCACTGGAGGACAGCAACAAAACCTGCTTGCACCTTGGACCTTTTCCTCAGTCAAAGTAAAAGCCTTCTTTCACTGGAGAAGGAAAGCAGGACTACTTTCTGCTTTCTAGCCTGAAACAATAGTTGGTCGCTGCTGGCAAAGTGTAGGAAAATTGTTTTTTCACCTGAGAGTTTCCAATGATACAAGGCACAGTTTAGCTTCCAGAGGCAGGTGGCTAAGAGTTGAGCTAAAATTTCTAAAAATCAGTGTAAAATTTTCTTCAGACCACTGTGCAAAACAATTCTATGGATAGCCTTGAAATGACCTGAATATTCTTTCAATCTTGCTGTGGCTCTTATGAAAAACTGAAGAATGTGCTGAGAATGCAATATTGTAAGATAAGGGAGTAATTTCCTAACAGAGTCCTAGCCTTGTCCTGCTTTACCTATGGAATGTTACATCTTGAGACAGAGAGGAACTACGTGGGACAGTCTGGGCTTGTACCGCTCTCCTCTGGAAATTGGATGTCCTTCAAAACATTGCCCAGTGTGTTAAGTCACCCTTAAAAAACCCTTAAAACCTATAACAGCCATCTTTTGTGTATACCCTCAACTGCGGTGCAAGAAGGATGCATGCCATCGAGACTCCATCCACTGCAGGCTATTTTCTTGATCCTTGAAGGACAAGTTCTCAATGGATCCTTTCTTTTGTTTGAATGAAGTGTTTCTTTGTTTCTTGACACCTATATGTAAGTATTCAATCCCTTTATAAATTGTGTTGCATATAAGTGTATTCTGTCTCACTAGACTCAGACAAGTTGGTGGCCAGTGCAGGGTGAAACTTCCTTGTATGCTGTGGCATATTTAAATACATACATACATACATATATACATACCTACATACCGGCATGCATACATAAATTCATAAATAAGTAAATAAAACTGAAGTGAGATGAAAACCTTATAAAAAGAGAATGAACACTGATAATCTCAGCTATTTTTCTTTTAACTCAGGAACATATTGAATTGGAAAAACTACTAGAAGAAGAAGATACTGTCAGAAAGGTGCTACTGGTGACAGATCTAATTTCCACCAATACACAATATTTTCATGTAACAAACATACATGCATACCCCTGAATCTAAAATAAAATGAAAAAAAAGAATGGACTACATCCATAATTGTGATGTAGTCAATAAATAAAAATAAATATTTCAACTACTATACAGTTTTTGCTTAAATTTTTAGTGTTCTACTCCATTCAGCTGTAGAATTTGGTTTACTTTGAAAAGAACAGTATTCTTCATCCATAAATAAACACCAAAATTCTTCTGAGTTTTCAGTCCCCAGCAGCACCTCACACGAATTTTTAGAAGTTTTAGCTCAACTAAATATATGCTCATTTGATGTCCAGCTGATGGTTTTTTTCTTGAAAGGATGTTGGATTTTGTTGGATAACTCTTCATCTATTGAGATGATCATATGTTTTTTCTATTTGCTTCTGTTTATGTGGTGAATCACATTTATTGATTTGCAGATATTAAATCATTCTTGCAACCCTGGATGAAAACCCTTTTAGTCAAGATGGATTTTTCTTTTCTTTTTTTTTTTTAGATGCTGTTAAATTTTTTTCTATTTTTTAAATCATTTTTCTAAAGATGTGGGGTACAGGTCAGGATTAAGTATACAAATGTTCATTATACAGGTACCCTTGTTGATGAGGTGTGACCCCACCCCCACCCCAGCAGATTCCCACCATTGCCAATCCCACATCCCCTTGCCCTCTTGGAAGTTTCCCACTACTGCCAATCATTTTCTTATAGTATTACGATAATTGTTCAAGGTTCACTTATGAGTAAGAACACGTGATACTCAGTTCTTTGTTTTTGTGATAGAACACTCAGTATTATATACTCTGTTTTGCTAAAATTTTGTTGAGAAATTTTGCTTCTGTAGTCATAGGGAAATAGACTAGTTGTCTTTTTGTTGTTGTTGTTTCCTTCCCTGATTTTGGTATCAGTGTGATACTGGTTTCATAGAATGAGTTAGGGAGAAGTCCTTCATCCTCGACTTTCTGGAATAGTTTTAGTAGAATTGGTAACAACTCTCCTTTATATGTCTGATAAAATTCAGTAGTGGATTCATCTGGTACTGGGCTTTCTTTTGTTGGGAGATTTTTCTTTTTACTGACTCAATTTGATTGCTTTTTATTGATCTATTCAGAGTAGCTATTTATTCCTGGTTCAGTGTTGGGTTGTATTTTTTCAGGAATTTCCTCTAGGCTTCCCAGTTTGTTGTCATAGAGGTATCTGTAGTAGTCTCTGATAATCTTTCTTATTTCTGTGGTATTGGTTGTTATATCACCTCTGTCATTTATTGCTGAATTTATTTGAGATTTTTTTCTTTTTTTATTGTTTAGTCCATATGTTGATGTTTCTTATCCTTTCAAAGGATCAACTTTTTGATTCACTAATCCTTTGCATTTTTTATTAGCTTTTATCTAGTTTAGTTCTGCTCTGATCTTTGTTATTTTTTTTCTTTGTCTAACTTTAGGTTTAAATTGTTCTTGTTTTTCTAGTTTCTTGAGATGCAGTAATAAACTGTTAATTCCTCATGTTTCTATCTTTTATGAATGCATTTAATGCTATAAACTTTTCTTTTATAACTGACTTGTGTGTGTGTGTGTGTGTGTGTAACCCAGAGGTTTGGGTATATTGTATCATTATTTTTTATTTGTTTCAACAAATTTTTGACTTCTGCTTTTAATTTCATTGTTTACCCAAGGGTCATTCAAGAGTTGGTTGTTCAGTCTCCATGCAGTGGTGTCATTTGAGGAGCTTCTCTTAGTGCTGATCTCTAATTTTATTCCACTGTGGTCTGAGATGTTTGGAATAATTTTGGTGATTCTAAATTTGTTGAGACTAGCTTCATAGTCAAGCATATGACCTATTTTGGAGAATGTTACATGAAGAGATGAGAAGAATGTATGTTATGCAACTGTTGAGTAGAGAGGTCTGTAGATGACTGTTAGGTCCATTTGGTCTATAGTCTATTTAAGTCCAATGTTTCTCTCTTAATTTTCTGCTTCAATGATCTGTCTAGTGATACCAGTAGGGTGTTGAAGTCACCAGCTATTATAATATTGCTATCTATATTTTTTATGGTCAAATAGTGCTTGTTTCATGAATTTGGGTGCTCTGATGTTTGGTGCATATATGTTTAAGATGGTTAAACCTTCTTGTTCATTAGCAATCTTTATTATTATATAATGTCCTTTTTTTTTGTTTTTACTGTTTTTTGGTTTACAGTCTGAGCTATCTGTTATAAAGATGTCAAGTCTTCCTTGTTTTTGTTCCATTTGCTTGGTACATATTTTCCCACCCATTTACTTTGCATCTGTGACTGTCTTTGGCCAGTAAGTGGGTTTCTTGTAGGCAGTACATGGTTTTTGTATCATTTTGTTTTGTTTTTCAATGCAGTTGCCACTCTGAGTCTTTTAAATGAGACATTTGAACCATTTACATTCAGAGTTAATATTGGAATGTGAGATTTTGTTCCTGCTATAGTAGTATAAACTAGCTGACTTGGAGATTCAAATGTGTACTTGTTTTATAGGCACTGAGATCTTTGTACTTATCTGATCTTCTATAACAACAAGAATCATCATTTCATTTCCCTGTTTAAAACTTCACTGAGATCTCCTGTAGAGCCAGTTTAGTGGTGACAAATTTCTTTATTGTTTGTCGAGGAAGGACTGTATTTCTTTTTCATTTATAAAGATTAGTTGGCTGGTTGTATGATTCTTGTCTGGCTTTTTTTTTTTTAAGGACATTGAATATAGGACTCTATTCTCTTCTGGCTTGCAGGGCTCCTGCTTAGAAGTCTACTGTTAGTCTAACATCTTTTCCTTTATAAGTGATTCAGCACTTTTCTCTTGCTGCTCTTGCAATATTTTCTTTTATATTGACTTTGGAGAATTTGCAAATGATACGCCTTGATGAGGTTCTTCTGCAATGTATCGTGAAGGAGTTTTGGGGGCTTCTTATATTTGGATATCTAAGTTTCTGTCAAGATCAAAGAAGTTTTCTTGTATTATTTCTTTGAATATGTTTTTCATGTATTTTTTAAAATTTTAACTTCTTCTACTTCTACATATTTTCTTTGCATAGGTCCATATTTCTCATAGGTTTTGCTCATTCTTCATGATTCTTTTCTCTTTATTTTTATTTGAGTTAGATACCTTATCTTCCACCTCTCAGATTCTTTCTTCCACTTGGTCTAGCCTACTGCTATAGCTTTGTATGTCTACCATTGATTTTTTTTTTAGTTCTTTTTTCTTATGCTGCCAGATTCTCCATTCACCTCCTGAATTGTTCTAATTTATTTGTGTCTGTTATCAACTTTATCAGGCAACTTATCGAGCTTCTTTATAATCAATATACATAATTAGTTATCTGACTTTTCAGAAATTTCATTTTGGTTGTGTTGTTGAAAAATTTGTGAACCTATTTAGAGGGTAACATTGTTTTTTCATACTTTCAGAGTTGTTTTTCTGTTTGTTTCTCATTTGAATGAACTATGGCAGCTAGTTTGTATGAGTTCCTTTGATATATATATAGCCTCGTATGCAGGCTTTCTTAGGTGATGGCAGTAATAGTGATGTGGTAGGAGTGTGGGCTGGCTCACTACTGTCTGTGAGTCTAAGGTGGTGGGGGTATTGGGAGGCTTAACTTGCTCCTTGGTGGCATATGCTGGTGTCAGCAAATTACCTGTTGTGATGCATTGTTCAAACTCCAGGTCAGCAGGTGGTGCCTATGGGTAAGAGCTGACTACTATTGATGTGATGGGTATGTACTTAATTTTTGTTTACTGGGAGAAATGCTCTGTTGTCTCAGCAAAGAGCTTGTCTATGAAGTGCACTGTGGTCTATGTTCCCAGTTCAGCCTTGTGAGAGGTGAACCAGGATGAGTGGGGCTGAACCAGGCAGGCCCACTTATAGATCCACTGATGGCAGGCACAGGCATTTGCTCTGCAGTGAGGTGTGGTATGTGGACTCCAAGTGTCCATAGGTGTGTGTGAGACAGGTGTTAGGTGATATCTGAGACCTCAAATTTTCAGCTTAAGAATGGAGTGGCTGGGCTCGGTGGCTCAGCCTGTAATCCCGCGCCTTTGGGAGGCTGAGGTGAGTGGATTGCCTGAGCCTGCGGGTTTGAGACCCGCCTGGGCAGCGAGACTTCATCTCTATAATAAATCAAAAAATCAGCTGGGCCTGGTAGTGCATGCCTGTAATTCTGGCTACTCGGAAGGCTGAGGCGGAAGGATCGCCGGAGCCCAGCAGGTCGAGGTGCGGTGGCCAGGAGTGGACACTGCACTCCAGTCTGGGTAACAGAGTGAGACTCTAACTCAAAAAAAAAAAAAAAAAAGAATGGAGTGCAGCCTAAGTTCAGAATGTATAAGAATGAGTGCTCCAGGTCCCTTGAGATATGTCTAGGCATTGAATAGATAGAGTATCACAGCATGAAGGGCTCTACTTCTGTGAGGACAGGTGGCTCAGGTACCTACTCCAGGCGATTAGGTACCTGAGCCACCAGGTGTGTTAGGACATGGAGCACAGGGGGCCTTATTGCACAAGAACAGATGCCCAGAAAACGTCAGGCAGCTTTGGCTATTAATGCCAATGTGTAGTGAAGGGGGCCACTCGATCCTTGATACTGGAGAACACATCCCTGATAGACTTGAGTGGTAGACTCTGGTGCCCAGTGATGACACCTGACGTTTGACTCTGGGTCACAGAGCTGATCATCGCTTCATACCTTATTACCTAGGAGAAACCATGGGGTCAGAAACTAGTTGTTACAAACTTTTCCTGTCTCTCAGGCTGCTGATTCAAGTGCAGAAGGATAAGGTTCTTCATGCTGGTTTCTTACCACGTAGACTGATGTCCTAGTTGTATAGGAGTGGAGTGCCCTCCTCTTCTTCAATATTACTGGGACACATTACACCAACTAATCTGAGAGAAAGAGGCTAGAGATCTTAACAATGGTGCTTGATGAAAGTATAAATTTGCAAAACTGATATTGGCTGTAGAATACACTGTTCATAAGAAGCCACAACTGTTTGAGAATTGTCTATTCATATCTTTTGCCCAATTTGTAATGGGGCTGTTCATTTTTTTCTTTTCAGCACATTTGAGTTCCTGGTAGATCTTAGATGTTAGGCCTTTGTCAGACATACAGTTGGCAAATATTTTTACCAGTCTGTGGGCTGCCTCCCAGCACTCTTGATGGTTTCTTTGGCTTTGGAGAAGCTTGTCAGTTTGATGAGGTCCCACTTGTCTATCTTATCTCTTATGGCATGGGCACTTGGAGTTTTGATCAGGAATTGGTTGCCAGCTCCAGTGGGAATCTACCTGGGGAAGGGGAGCACATCTCATTAACAAGGGTACCTGCATAATGAATATTTGTATACCTAAACTTGAACTGTACCCCACATCCTTAAAATAAAAAAATGTAAAAGTTAAGAAAAAAAGAAACCACAACTGTTGCAAGTCTTTTTCTGCTTATGGTGCAGTTTCTGGAGCATGGAAGTGGGGGCCCTTTTAAGGCTTCTGTCATTAAGGCTGTTATACAGGGTGTTCCTTGGCATTGCTATGTCCCTTTGCTGCAAATGCCTGGAGGGGTGGGTAAAGGTAGGGCACCCAAGCAGTGACACAAAAAAACCTATTTTGGGTCACAGATCTGACTCTGGCAGCCTGTGTCTCTTTCCAGGAGGAAAATGTGGCTTTGGGGAGGGTCCCCCAGAACTTCCAGTTTTAGGCTGGCATGAGCACAGGTCTTGTTCAAAAACCTGGGGTAATCTCTGTACTTTCCACCCTATTCCAGCTGTGGAAAGCTCTTCTAAACTCCAGAGAAAGAAACTTTGTCTCTGGGCCGAAATTGAAGTACTTGAACAGTGGTTGTTGCTGAGACAATGGATCCCAGTCAAAAATGGTGTCTTCATTACTGACCCAAGTTTGTGAAAATATCTATGATTCTCCTGGGTATCTTTCTTCCTCATCAACTCTCTGCCTCCCTTTGAGGCAACTCCAGGGCCTGCAGGTTTTTCTGTGGCCTGAGTTATGCAGATCTCTGCTTTAAAAGTATGCCTCAGAGGAGGGTTTTCTGTCCCATCTTGTGTTCTGGAATCACACTCACTTTTCACTGCAGTGTGCCATCACAGGGGCTATTTGCTCATCTTCTCCTCCTAGAGATCTAGATTGTCCTTTGTCATGTCCCTTTTCCTCCTTGAATTGGAATTCACTGCATTGGTTGTTATATAGTATTTCACCATGTTGTGATGGGTGACGTAACTTTGAAAGCTTCTAATCCACCATCTTGGAAAAAAAATATTCCTCTTGTGAAGAATTTAATTTTGAAGAGTCAAAACCTGCCAGAATCTGAGCTGAAAGTCCAATAGTGCTTAATTCTAGAAACCATGTTGAAGTAAAGTTATCCCAAGTCTTTCAAACACAGCAAACTATTCTGGAGTCAACTCAGTTCAGTAGGATTATAAGGATCATCACTCAAACCCTGTCTAATAGAGGAAAGTGTGAATCTACTGAAGAAAGTTAATCTGAAAATTCTAGTGTGTGTTTTTTTAACCTGTTTGCCTTTTACATCACAAAATACTAATAAAGATAAATGGACATTCAAACACATAAAACCACATGACTAATAACAATGATAAAAAGGTAAATAAGTAGATGTAAATATAACAAAAGTATTAGAGTTCGCAAAACATTATTTTAGCTTAATCATATTGAATATATTTCAGAAATTAAAGAAAACATCAGAAGAAAATTTTTAAAAATGTAAAACTTCTCAGAGAGAATCTCTGAGGAAAGAAAAGTGTGGTCTTTTAAATAAATGCTGCTGTTTATCTAAATTTCATACGTGAAAAATATATCTATTTCTATCTATCCATCTACCTACCTACCTAATATCAGTTGAAATGTTCATATAAATTTAATAAATTTATAAATAACAATAATAAGACTTTTGAAATGGCCCCTAAACATGTTCTAATGACTAATTTAGGCAAAGTTTTTTCAAACAGGATATAGGAAATAAAATACACTAATAATACAGAGAGAACAGATACATTGTAATTATACTAAATTTAAAACTTTTCTTTATAAAAAAGACACTTGCATACTTAAATGACATCTCATAGAATAGCAGAATATACTTACAAGACATGTGTCTAAAACAGTTTATATCCATTATATTATAAAAAATTATACAAATCAGTAAGAAAAAGACAGATAATACAATAGAAAAAGAACAAAGGACTTGAATAGGCACTTTATAAAACAGGATATTCAAAGGGATAATAAACCTTTTAAAAAGTGCTCAATCTTGCTAGTTATTAAGAATCTAAAAATGTATTTAAAAACCATGATACACTACCACAACACTGCCCTTGGAATGACCAAAGTTTACAAGGAAAAATTTCACATGTAGGTGAGCATGTGTAATAAACAGAATTTTCAAATACTGCTGATAATTATCTAACTAGTTTCACCCACCTTGGAAAGCATTTTGAAAATACTACTCAATTTGACTGTTCTATTCCTAAGTATATATCAATAGAAATGCATGAATATTGTTAACTAAGATGTATGGCTTTCTTCCAGAGATTTTCTTTTCTTTTTTGACAAGTTAAATAATAGATGTAAAATGCACCATATATAAATTAATCTTTAATATAACAAGAAATATGAACTTATTTGCATACTTAATCACAAACCACATAAATTATTATTGAGGTGTTATTAATATTCATACCTTTTAACCTTTTGATAATGCATTAGATTAGAAGGATAGACCTAAAAAAAAATAATGAGTAGAATGGCTATATAAATTATACTACATTCACACTATGAGAAATTGCAAACATTGGAATCAAAGAACTACAACATAGTACAAGAATACAGATAAGTTTCACAAGCACATTGTGGTGAATAAGAAAGCCACTATAGAGAGCCATATTCCTTAAATGCAGGCGAAATTATGCTGTAGACTTTAAAACTGACAGTACTATTCCATAATATTTTATGTCAGAGTAGCAATTATACTCGGGAATTTAATTGCTGGATAGGAGCACTGAAGTCTCATGGTTGCTGATAAATTTCAATCTGATCTAGATGCAGATTAGACAGGTTGATCAGTGTTCAAAATCATTTATGATTTGTGCAATTTCCTCTATTTTCATTGCAAAAAATATCATAAAACATACATACAAAGATGAAGTATTTGTAATAATGTATTCTACTTAACTATTTCTATATAACAAACTATTCCAAAAATTAGTACCTAAAACAACTGCTTGATTTGGAGGTCAGTCAATGGTCAGCATTCAGCTGGGTGATCTTTCTGTTTTACATGTTATAGACAGAGGTCACTCAGTGATGTTTTGTGCTGAGGGTAGCCTTCCCTTATAGACACAGTACTATGATGGTGATGGCTGGAAGGTTGGATTTAGCATGGACTGTTTACTGAAGGGCTTATTGGTGGGCTCCGAGGAGTTATACATCTTTCATCTTTACATTCTATTTGCATATTCTTTTGGTAAAATTAATAGAATAGGCCATAGATTGAGAGGAAAATATTGTATTACTCATCATTTGATGAGAGAAGTTATGTTTATGACCATCTTTTTTTTATGCCAATTTTTTTTAAATTTTGATATTGTGGGGTACAGTTAAGGATTAGGTATACAAATATGCTTCATTGTTTATGACCATCTTTAATCTGCATCTTATTAACAAAAAATGACATACTTGGCATATATAAAGAGTCCTACAAATCAATAAGAAAATAATAATTTAAAAAACTCCTTATGAAAAAAACACAGCCCTAAGTCCACAAATGGAAACAGAAGGAAGATACATATACAGTAAATATGGATTATAAAAGGATGCTCCACTACATTGGTAGAAAAAGATATGTAGATTGCTATGAACTATTATTTTGGAAAGATAATTACTTTGACAAAAGTAAAAAAAAAATGATTTTGTTATTTTCACAAGGATATAGAATATTAGCCACTCTTGAAAAATATTTATATTTTAATTTGCTGAAAAATGTTGCCAGAGAAATATTTTTAATATGTACCAAAATATATGTACAGACATGTATAGTAGCATTGATAATAAGAATGAACATTGAAAACACATGATTTCTATTAAAGAGTGGTTTAATGCTTTATAGTACACTTACTGAACAAAATTTTAAGAATCTGTTCAATTATTTTATTTGTGAAATCTATTCTAATGTAACAAAGTGATTAGAATCTGTGCTGAATCTATTGAAAATAACATTCTAGATGGCAATCAGAATTCAATCTACTATACAAGAGCAGTATCATCTACACAATAGACCTTGAGTAAACAAAAAAAAGATAAAGAGCCCCTTGCTGTTATAGTTTATGTTTAGAAGATTCAATTATTTAATCACGAGCATACTTTTTAAAATATGTACTAATTTTTGAGCTTTTATAAGCATTATTGGTCATGTCCATAATCAAATCATAGCAAATTCCACATAAGTATCTCTTGTTCAGTATTTATAACACTCTTCTTATCAATTCTGGAAGAGCAGTATCCTATCCTAATACCAAGTGCCATCTGCTGCCGCAGATGCCAGGTTATGGTCTATTGACAGTTTTGATGGTAGCACTACTGAGTTAATTCTTTGCTAGGGGCAATGAAAAATAAGTACATTTGGTTACTTGGATATAATTAAAGTGACATGTTGGTGTCATAAAGGTTTAGAATGAAGTTGATCCAGTGTAGCAAAATCACATTTATCAGATGTGAGTGTGTATACAAATAGAAAACTCCAACATGCTGTGCTAAGGCCACGGTTTGTCTGAAGACAACATGGTGCATCAGAACAAATGTGTTTACCCTCCCTGGCCTGACCTCTTTGCCAGTCCCATAAGCCATGACCTGAGATTGTCTCTCTGACTTTCATCCCCATACTTTCTTCTAGTTTTGTGTAATGATAGCACCTATTAATTAAGTTGCTGTGTTTATGACCAGCTTTGCTTCCACTCTGGAGCTTGATAAAGTCCCTCTTTATTATGTAATTGAAAAAGTATTTGATTTTGATTTTGATTATTATTATTATTTTGCCTTTAAACATTCCTATCAGTCCTTATATCTTAAGGGAATCCTTACACACCGTTTGTTCCTGATTTTGGTAAATACTAAAGGCTTTAGAGTCATAGAAAATATGTTTAAGTACTAGTTCCATCACTCACAAGTCACACAATCTTATGAAAGTTTATTTTTGTAATGCAGCTTCTTGATCAAAAACATGGTTGTAATGGTGCCTGCATATAATGTTGCCATAAAGATTGAATCAGGAAGTTAATTCAAAATGCATAACACAGAGACAATTAAGACATGAATGTATTTCATCATAAATGCTTTTCTCCCAAGATAATTTCAAAAATATAGTATCAGAACTTATTATTATAGACATTATTTCACCTATATGCAGTCAATCCTCATTGTTTGTGGATTTGGATTTTGCACTTGTGGATTCTCCTACTCAAAAAAAAAAGTATTTGTAACTCCCAACTCAATCCACATGGTACTTTCTCAGTCATTTACAGACATGCCCAGAGGCTCAAAAACTTTGACTCACTCAACATGATTAATTCCAACTGAAGTCAAACAAGGTGATTCTAACTTCTTCTTTCAGCTCTCATACTGTAAACAAGTGTTCTTTTCAGTCTATTTAATGCCACATTTTGTGCTTTTTATTGGTTTTTTCCTGTTTAAAATGGCCCCCAAGAATATTATTAAAGTGTTATTGACATGAGCTTGGAATAAAATAAATTTTTGATGAATCATGGGAAAATGATATAACTATCTCTTATGTCTGACAAAGGGAAGGTACTAGTGGTTTATAAAATTCATGAAGGAAGTTAGATCAAGCATAATTTCAAAATGTCACCTAGTTCTTTTTTTTGTGATTTCAGGATATTTCTTATATAATGTAATCATAAATAATAAAACAGTCTATGCCAAAAAAAATAAAGTGTCATTCAATGCTCACATATACATGAGTATGCCATATGGAGGAAATATGTGTTAGATAAACTTCATTCAGGCATGAATTATGATGCTGTTGACAATGAGTTAAATGTTAATAAATCAACAATATGTATATCCAGAAAAAGAAAGGGGAAATTTGTAGATCTGTATAAGGCTGCTTTACAAAGTACTAAAATAACATCTATAATGCATGGTAAAGCTATAGAAAAGATGGAAAAGCTACTAAATTTGTGAAGTCATGATATGGTACCTATAAAAAACTGCAGTAAACAGCATTGTTGTCATATTGAAAGCCAAAAATTATATTTACAGTCATGTTACCTAACGCCAGAAAAATGTTCAATTCTTCTTGGCCAGTGATAACTGACTCTCCTGTTTCAAAAGCAGGATAATGTGAAAAATATTAAACTTTAAAGGTATAGCAGACGGGGCAGTTTCTATAGACCAAAAGTCTTTAAAAAAAAAAAATTACAATCTCTGCTGAATGTTAAACAGGAAGAAAATTAGGTGGAAGAGCAAGTTTCTATGTTGAGACTGCCTTATTTCATAAGGACATAGGCAAATAAGTCTATATAACACTAGTGACATATTGGTTAAGGAAAATGTGACCAGAGGCTTGCAGAAACTTAACACGGCTTTACTTCTAGGAAGAAGGAGTTCAATTTTTTTTTTAACTATGTGTTCATGGTGACTTTGTAGATCATAACTACCATGAATAAAGACAACTGACTATCTCTCAAAGTGTTACCAGATCTACTGAGAGAAGGAAGCAGTAATTCAGATTGAAGGAAGGTAGACTTGTACTGTCTCACAAACTGGTATCACAAGAAAAGTTTTATTTATTATTTTTAAATGAGAGTACACCTTGTAAGTATGTTTAAGAAATTCTTGCTAAATTAAAAGTTCATTTTTGTGATGGGAGTTCTGATTTCAGGTATATACATTAAGTTCATATATTTTCAGTGTCAGTTACATAAGACAGTGTTACCCAAGAGTGGATAAATAACTGCCATGCAAAGCTTCTGGATATTTTTTTTCTGTTTTGAGCTACTAACTGATAAAATAGAGAGCTCTGGTATCAAATGTAGTAATGAAGGATTTCAACACTTCATTAAATTTAAACTCACACACCACACTGTTCTGCTGTAAAGAAATTGGGAACATCTTCTGTTGGGGATATTTCTATAAAAGTCATGAGATTTTTAACTTTTCCATTGAAAAATACATCAGTCATGACTTTAATAAAACAGTAAAATCACATGTCATATAAAGGGAAGAAATTATAATGGACTATTTTATTTTTAAAATAAGTATCTGTTTTTGCTAAGTCAAGCACCTAAAGTCTCTGTATATTCTCTACTATAATCTGCTCTAGTGTTTACTAATTTGCTATTGAATATATCCATATGAGGTAAGTAGTTCAACCAAATGTGCATAAAAATAAATTGTTTGCACTAATGTTAAATGTCATTATTAGGTTTATTTCCCAGCAAGTATAGCTTTTTCTTATGAACTATTATATCTGGATTTTTTTTTTTTTTTTTTTGAGTCTGAAGTCTTACTCTGTCGCCCAGGCTGGAGTGCAGTGGTACGCTCACAGTCACAGCCACGGTCACCATAGCCTTGAACTGCTGGGCTCAGGCAATCCTTCCACCTTAGCCTTCCAAGTAGCTGGAACTACTGTTGTGTGCCATCACAGCCAGTTAATTTTTCTTGATTTATTGTAGAGATATGGTCTCACTAAGTTGCCCAGACTGGTCTCATAGCCAGGGTTCAGGCAATTCTCTCACTCTGGCCATCCAAAGCGCTGGGATTATAGATGTGAGCCACTGCATGCGGCCTGGATTATATTTTATTTCTTTTCAACATGTTAAGTCTATAATCTTTTCTTTTTTAGTAAATACAATTTTTTTTTGGTCTAACAATTATGTTAATAAATGAACCACTATAGTGGTGATCTCTTTCTTAGGTTTGTATTTATAGGTAGATGAGTACACTTTTTCTCATGTGACCCTTTTAACATTTCAGATACCACCATAATCCATAATCAAATTCCCAATATGGATATAATGTAAATATATGTATACATTTAAATACATAATATAGATATATATGGGCATATATATATATATATATATGCATGTATGTATGTATGTGTGTGTGTGTGTGTGTGTGTGTGTGTGTGTATAGTGGTTTTTATCTTTCCATTATTCTATTGAGAGATAGCATGCTTTGGATTTTAGTTTTGAATGTTTGCTGTTAGACATAATTACCCAAGTCTGCAAGAAATGTTATAGTCTAATACTTATTGCTTTGCGATTTTAGAAGAAATTTCCATATATGGAATGTAAGAATAAAATCTGGCATTTGTGGTTTAGAATGTAAGTGTTCTGGAGTTTTTAAAAATAAAGTTTCAGGCCAGGTGCAGTGGCTCACGCCTATAATCCCAGAACTTTGGGAAGCTGAGGTGAGAGAATTACCTGAGCCCAGGTGAGATTATCTGAACCCATAGGTTTGAGAACCCATAGGCAATTTGGCGAGTCCTCATCTCTACAATAAATCAAAAAACAGTAATCTAATTTATAAAAACTATGACAGGAGAAGAAATATGGGGAGACAGTGTGTGTATATATATATATATTTTTTTTTTTTCTTTTTTTTTTTGAGTTGGAGTCTCACTGTCACCCAGACTGGAGTGCAGTGGCCGCTCCTGGCCACCGCAGCCTCGACCAGCTGGGCTCCGTTGGTCCTTCAACCTCAGCTTTCCAAGTAGCCGGAACTACAGGCACGTGCTACCACACCCGGCTAATTTTTTTTTATTTATTGTAGAGATGAGGTCTCACCTTCCCAGGCGGGTCTCGAGGACAGTATATTTTTTATGTGAAAATATTTGAAGGGAAGTCAAATTATAGTGCTATAAATGTATGGTTAGACTTATTTAATAAAGGTTTATCTTATCTCTCACTTCTCTGTCTCTCTTAATTTCTGTTTATCTTGTCCAGCAAATTGTTGCTACACAAATCTTTCTGAAATATCAATTAATTAATTTTGTATGACATTCTTGTAGTTCCTAGTTACCGTAATGTGTCCTTAGTGTGAATAAATTGTGTGTGAAGTAGGTCAAAATTTAACACAGTGAATGAGCATTTAAAGAAACTTTAAGTTAGAGCTATAGTGTGGCAAAGTGTAGGTCAAATATTACAGTTGTTTCATTAGGCATAGGTCTTTGGCAGTTTTATAAAACCATTGCCTTATAATGGAATACTCAACCTAATATTTTCTCTAATAAGTTTTCCCAAAAATTCTACTAATTTTTAAACCAATTTATTTTACTAAAGCAACAAAATAGTGGCTATCAGAAAAACAAAAAAACCCTAGTATTTCAGTTTTTAGCTATATTATTTTAATAGACAGATGTGCACATAAAATACAACTCAGACATACTTTAGGGTATCATTATGGATATCACAGCAATATCCCTGTATACATCTGAATAAAGGCCCTTTTGGAAGCAAGAATATATTTTAATCTATTTCTTTAAATAATTACACAAAATTTTTAGCAGCTCAGAACACAAAAATCTTAACCGTTCCTGTTGTTTTATTGTTTATAAACCTACGTAAGTCAACTATTATAAAACTTTTAGATTCTGCCTACAATTGGGGACAGTGAGCTAAATTTAGCAAAATCCCAAACACTATAAATCTATTTATTTAAAAAAAGCTACCTGGGAGAAAACCTAACAACCCATGAGGAGAGAGCTGAGCCACAATGCAGGCATAAGTACTTAAGCTATTATGTCTGTGAAAATCAAAGGGAAAGAGCTGTTACTTACTACAAGTCCAGAATGTAGGAGAATTTAAGTGGGCAAACATAGTGTATAAGTAGCATCTAGGCATGAGACAAGGACAGAGAAATCAGTATTATCATTGATGTACAGAGTTTAATCTCATTAGTATGTGGTAACTTTATATTAAGATCCCTTAGTCCTATGTGTTTTTGGATGAAACTTTGTGCAGAAGCCATACCCAATATTGAACATTGCTAAATGACATTCATTATGTGATATGCAAAATAGTAGAGACAAAACTAGATGACAGTTTAGTCCCAAATGACACAATTTAAGGGTTTGTAAAAAAAAAAAAAGACATAAAAATACATCCCTAAAGCATTAGAACACAGTTATATCTGGAGAAAATTACAGGTTCATGGACTGTTGATAAGATAAAATACTACAAAGTAAGAAAACTAATTTCAATGTTTGTACATGAAAACAATTTTTATTACCCCTTAGATACGATGCATGTTTTTTTCAAGTGCCAAAGATCCTTATGTGTCAAGAGCACATTAAATATACACTTTTACAGCAGATAAAATATTTAGTTATTATATTGTTCTGCATTTTAAAATATTTAAATAATGATAAAATTCAATGTTCAGCACATTTTTCTTAATTTTAAATATGTGGAGTGCAATTCAGGGTTAGGTATACAAATATTCATTATGCAGGTACCCTTGTTGATGAAGTGTGTTCCCCTTCCCCTGGCATTTTTTCCACTACTGCCAATCCCTTCCTTACAGTATTACGATAGTTGTTCAAGATCAGCTTATGGGTGAGAATATGTGATACTCGGTTCTTTTTTTCTGTGATAGATCACTCAATATTACAGCCTGTAAGTCCATCCAAATTGTTTTGAAGGTCATAATTTTGTCTTTATGGCTGTGTAATGTGCCATTGTGTATATGTGGTTGTTTTTTGGGGGGGGTTTTTGTCCAGTTCTCTTTTGATGGGGAGCATGGTTGGTTCTATGTTTTTGCTATTGTGAACAATGCTGCAATAAACATGCATGTGCAGCTATCTTTTTCATAGTGTGATTTGAGTTCCTCTAGGTATATTCCCAGTAGGGGGATTGAAAGGTTTTTAAATTTGTTAATTCTGGTAAAGCTGAATTAATAGCCTGCTATCTGCATTTTATAATTCAGGATTAGAAACAATTTCATGTGTGATTTTGTCATACCTTCCTACATCCTAATTGTTACCATTAGATAAGACTAGTAAGGAGTTATGCTATAACTTACTGTGTGCTTAAAATTTCATCTTGAAATATATATATATATATATATATTTATCAGAATAAACTGAAAAAAAATATATCTTCTTGACAAAGTGATGTATTTTTAACTAGATATTCCAGCAATATGAGACTTACAGCATGATGGTAATTTATAGAATTTGAAACAGCTTTTAAATTGATAGTGACTTTTAAGGAAATTTAGTTTTTCAATCTCCATTTTAATTGCAGGTTTTATAGAAGTAAACATGTAACTCCAACCACTCTAGGCTTCTGGAGGGCTCTTTCCCAGACCTTTTTTACTTACTAGACCCATCACGATATGGAGAGGAGAAACAGCTCAAATAGCACTTCATTTTTGTCTTTCCATTGATAGTGAGTGGCATGGCTACAACTTTGTCAAACTTTGAAAAGTAAACTCATAAACAATAACAGAGGCAGAGAGAGAGAGAGAGAGAGAGAGAGAGAGAGAGAGAGAGAGATAGAAGAGAGATGGCTACTTTCGGTTATTGAAGAGTGTGCCATGGTATTGAAAAAAACAAAAAATGAAATTAAAGTATACTATTAGAAAGCTCTAGGCCTCTGAAAGAGTTATATATCTTTTTATAAAAGTTGGTTCTTTATTACCAATTCTATTATGTCACAGATTCTCATAGCACCCTGCTGCTCTGAAGAAATATGAAAGCCACTTTTACATTCTTTGGCATATTCTATCTTTTTTCAGTGACAAAAATATATTAAGGTTGATATTATTTTCCTATCATGAAACCTGACCAGAAGAAATTTAATAGACTTTGAAGCTTTATAACAAAGGCAGTGTTTTTTAAGTCTTTCATCAAAGTGAAAATCTTAGCTATCTAATCCCATTGGTTTCCTTGCCCAGTGGTTAAATACTATGTGTGAGTAGTTATTTCTTTAATTAAAATATATCTCATAATTATTTTATTCGTCTACTTTTTATAATAAGAAGAAAGCTTCTTTGCATTTTCTGACTTATTTATTATATTTATCTCTGTTATTTTATAATTATGCAATTATTTACAGAATTTAATATTGCACAGAGATGCAAACAAAAATGATGTGCATAGAGACCTAATTAACAATATTTGATGGATATTGACATATTTAAATTCTCACATATTGGAAGAACATAGATTGTGTATGTCATATGGAAACATTTTATGTAAAGGCTGATTCTTTCTATGCAAAATGAAAGGTAATAATCTAAAATAGTGTGGTTTTAAGATACTCTAGTCAACATGTGTCTTTTACTAAAATAAGTAGCTATAGATTTTTTATTACATAAGTAGAAAGATAATTTTGTTCTTTTATTACATTTGGTTCACAATTTTCTAATATAAAACTATTGCTGTGTTTTTTTAAGTAATTGTATCTAATAAATGAATGTGTTGATTATGATTTTTTAATATTAAGCTTATGCTCTTCCTTAATATGTTGACAACCTCTGAAAAATTCTCAGAACTTTCATATACCAAATATGATAAAAAAGCAAAATAAAATATGCATCAATTTGCTTTCTCCCAACCTACTGCTATGACAATTAAAACTGTGTTCAAATAATTAAAATGCACATGCATATATGAATAGATAAATAAATTGATAGAGATATATACATGTCTACAATAGGATTTTTTTTTTTTTTTTTTTTTTTTTTTTTAGTTTAAGTCTCATTCTGTGGCCCAGACTGGAGAGCAGTGGCATGCTCCTGGCTACCACAGCCTCGACCTGCCGTGCTCCAGCAATCCTTCTGCTCAGCCTTCCAAGTCGCTGGAACTCCAGGCGGGCGCTACCATGTCTGGCTCATTTTTTGATTTATTGTAAAGATGAGGCCTCGCCAAGTTGCCCAGGCAGGTCTCGAACCCGTGGGCTCAGGCAATCCACTCACCTCAGCCTCCCAAAGCACGGGATTACAGGCTGAGCCACCCAGCCGGCCTACAATAGGTTTATTTATAGTAATTGAATAACGAAAAAAATGGTCAAGTGTGTTAACTGCTTTATGGATGAAAACTTTTTCCACATACAATGGCATACTGTTTAGTAAGAAATAACTACTGCTACACACAACAACACTGATAAATTGAAAATTAATTTTCACAAGTGGAAGAAGCATATTCAAATATCTACATACTACAGAAGATATACAAATGGCCAACAGATATGAAAAGGTGCTCAATAATCATCAGAGAAATGCAGATCAAACCACAATGAGATATCACTTCACATGTATTAGGATGGCTATTAGCAGACGATAATAAATTATCAGACATTAATAAATTATCAGACGGTAGTAAAAGTTGGTAAGGATGTGGAAAAAAGGGAACCCTCATACACTAATGATAGAAATGTAAATTGCTATAGCTATCATGATAAACAGTATGAGGATTCTCTAAAAAAATGGTAGAAAAATAACTACCATATAAATCAGCAATTCCACTTCTGTGTATCTACCCAAAGGAAGCTAAAGAGAGAGCTGTAGTCTCATGTTCATTGCGGTATTACCCACAATAGCCAAGTAAAAAGCAACCTGAATATCCATGAATGAATGAATGAAGAAAATATGGTAAATACATACAATGGAAATTACAAATAAAGGGAATTCTGCCATATGTAACATGAATGAACCTGGATGACATCATGCTAAGTGAAATAATCTAAAACAGTAGACCAAAAACTGCATGATGTCACTTATATATAGAATCTGCAATAGTAAAACTTATAGAAGCAGAGAGTGAACTGTTGACTCCAGAGACTGGGGGGATGGCCCCAGGGAGATATTAGTCAAAGGGTACAAAGTTTTAGATATACAAGAAGAATTAAGTCCTGGGAATCTATTGTATAGCATAATACCTGTAGTTAACAATACTGTTTAATATACTTGAAAATTTGCTGAAATGGTAGATCTTCTGTTAAATGCTCCTATCCTGTAACAGCAGCAGCAGCAACAACAACAACAATAACAACAACAACAATAATAATAAAGTATATATAGGGCAGGAGGGAACTTTTGGAAATCATGGATAGGTTTATGGCATAAATTGTTGTGGTTATTTCACAGGTATATACTTTTTTCCCCAAGTCATCAAGTTGTATACATTAAACATGTACGGGTATTTGTATGTCAATCATACTTCAACAAAATAGTTTCATAGAAAGCATACATAGTGTATATTTATATTTATGTTGTCCCTTGAAAGTTAAAACTATGGGGACAGAGAACAGTGTTTTTAGGAGCTCCAATTGAATAAGGAGGTATTGACTGCAAATGAGAGCTAGAGAATTTCTGGAGATAATTCAGTATTTCTCCATCTTGATTGTGGTTATTGCTACACAACTATGGGTTTGTCCAAACTCAGAATGCTTTACTAAAAAAGTGTGATATTGAGGTATGTGAACTTACCTCAATAAAATATTATCTTGTTTGCACTCTGTCAAAATCAGTCTGCTAATGGTATGGTCTCCAGGGAAACTTCACTCAGGAAAAAATACAAATAAATACTTATACAAGGAGAGTTTTTTTTAATAGAATAATAAAATGATTATAGACACATAGAAATTGATATGGGTACTAGAATTTCAACTCTATGCCAAACACTGCCCTTATACTTTTTAGTCATTATGTTATTAATACACAACTTTAGCTATTTTAAATAAGGAACTGACATCCTAAATAGGTTAAATTCAATTTACATATTTAATATTTAAAATTGGGCAAGACAGATACTGATTCCAGCCTTAATGACAGTCTTGTTTTTGTCTCTTCCCTTAGTACATTTCCAGAAAATATATTACCTGTAGCAAATGATTGAATAACGGAATGAAGGGCTCTTAATTTGAAATGTTCTATTGAAATTATGTTCATAAATAAACTGTTAAAACAAGTCCTCAAAGAAATTTCTGACGTCTTCTTAATGATACAAAAAGCAGTAGAGAGAACAGAGGAAGTGGATTAAAATGTATTTACCATTTTTAGTAGGAAAAAATAAAATTTTTGCAATGTGGTCAACACTTGATTTTTGTTGGAATTCACACAATATTTCTAAGGGTTCATTAATGCAAAGCACTTTGCAAAGATTTTTGCACTTACCAGTTAGAGTAGAGTAGTAATTATATGTCAAGTCGATAAGCTCTTGAATAATGAGGTTGAAAAAGAGAGATTAGATCAAATTACAAGAATAACAGAATCACATGCATTCAAATGAGACTCAGGTAAGGACTACAAAGTAAATCCAGATTTTAAATTTTCAAATTTAATATTTAACATAGCCAGGGTTTTCTATTTTTTTCTAAAGGGTCAGTTTTTTGTTATCAATTGCCTGTAAACATGCTCAAACTGTAATTGAACGCATGCAAGATTGGCCATGAAAAGTCAAATTATGATTACAAGTTATTATTACTAATAAAACCCATAATGTAGAATGAAAGTTTTGTGCATTTTCATTATCATTAATAACTAATGTTTGTTTTTATTTACTACTGAATGGATACTAAAGTAACATTTATGCACATGCCTGAAGATAAATGGAATACCTTTTTTATAACAAGTATTTGATTATGCTTATGGCTTCCTTTAGTAAACTTTGGTTGGAATTATCTAACTTCACATTTCCTCAGTCTATTATACATATGAGAAATCGTAAGAATATTTGTCAAATAAATAAATGTTTTGGTATAGTGAACTGACTTAAGCCAATATGGTCTTGCACAATTTTGCATTATTTTATAATAATTGTAACCAAAGAACATTTTTGAGGACATTAATAATTAACTACGTCTTTCTCAACATTTTTCATAGTTAAAGTGAAAATGAGTATCAGAGTTTCTGACATTATCATACATTTAATTAACCAAACATTTCGTAGCACATAAATACAAAACTACTTCATGCAACCTCTTCAGTAACCTTAAGCAAGTCCTATCTCCTTGTTGTTTTAGGTATTTATACTATTTAGTTATGTACTCTATACTCACACAAATTTCCAAGGAAGAGTTCTGCTGGTCTCCCTAACAAGTTTCAGGCAACTATCAGGTGTGAAGTGAAAGCTTAATATGGTTTGTATTTGCATTTCCCTGACGCTGAGCGATGTTGAACACCTTTTCATATACTTGTTGCCATTATTATTGTTATTTTATTTTTTTGCCTTTGGAAAATGTCTACTCAGGTCCTTTGCCTATATTTTATTTGGTTTATTATTTTTTGGCTATTCGGTTATGTGAATTCTTTATATAGTTTGAATATTAACTACCTTTTCATTTTGTTGTTTCTTTTAGTGTGCAGAAGTTTTTTAGTGTGTTGTGATTCACATTGTCTATCTTTCGTTTTCTAAGTTTCTGGTGTGATATCAAAATATATACTTGCAAAGGCCAGTGTTATATATTTTTACTCTGTTTGCTTCTAGAAGTTTGACATTTTCAAATCTTATGTCTAAGTTTTTAAGCCATCTTGAGCTTAATTCTGTGTATGGAATAAGATCAGAGGTTTTTTCATTATTTTGAACGTAGATTATGCAGTCTTTCCAACTTTTTTTATTAAGGAAACTATTCTTTCTCTATTCTGTCATCTTGCCACCCTTGCAGAAAATTAGTTGACAGTATATGCTTAAGCTTACTTCAGGATCTCTATTCTCCATTGGTATATGTGTCGGTCTTTATACCAGTAACATACTGTTTAAGCTTTGTAATATAATTTGAAATCAGAAATGGTGATGCTTTCAACATTGTTCTTTCATTCTCAAAATTGTTTTTGTTATGTGTGGTGTTTTTGTAGTTCCATACAAACTTTAGAATTTTTTTTGTTTCTATTTCTTTGAAGAGTTTCATTAGAACTTTGATAAGGACTGTATTGAATCTGTGCATCATGGGGTAGTTATGCATATTTTAAGAATAGTAAATTTTTTAAATCCATGAACATAGGATTTACTTGTGCATTCTTCAATGTGTTAAATAATGTTTTATACTTTTTTCTATACAGATCATTGACTTTCATGGTTAAACTTTCTTCTAAGAATTTTAGTTTACCACACATTTTAGGATGGCTATTATAAAACAGCAAAAGATACAAATGTTGGAGAGGGTTAGATTAAAAAAAAACATATACAGTGTTATATATTGGTACAGCCATTATGAAAATAATATGATAGGACCACAAACAACTAAAAATTGAATTATTATGTGACCCATAAATTGCTTTTTGGGATATATACTATCCTCAAATAAAATCAGCATATCAAATAAATATCTGCACTTCTATGTTCATTACATAATTATTCAAGATAACAAAGATCTTGAAACAATCTATTTGGCCTTTGACAGATGAATGTATACAGAAATTTTAGCATTTTTACTCAATGGCATATTCATTCTTTAAAGAAAAGGAAATGCTACCATTTACAGAGACATGGATGAACCTGAAGTACATTATGCTAAATGAAATAATTCAAACACAGAACAACAACAACAAAAATATAAGTGGCTTCACTTATATGTGAAGTTCAAACAAAAAGTCAAAAACACAGAAGATTTGAACTGTGCTTTCCATAGGATGAGGATAGGAAATGGAGGGAAAAATAAAAAATAAAAAGAGTAAAAACTTGTAAAGTATAAATAAGTCCAGAGATCTAATGTACATTATGAGTACAATAGTTAATAATATTGTATTTCATACTGAACATTTGCTAAAGTAGATTTAAGTGCTCTTATACAGAAAGGTAACTATGGAAAATGATGGATAGGCTAATGTGCTTAACTGTAGTAGCCATATATATATATGAAGTATGTTACATACCTTATATATATACACAATTTTTTTTTTTTTTGAGTTGGAGTCTCACTCTGTCGCCCAGACTGGAGTGCAGCGGCTGCTCCCGGCCACCTCAGCCTCGACCTGCTGGGCTCTGGCGATCCTTCCGCCTCAGTCTTCCGAGTAGCCGGAATTACAGGCAGGCGCTACCACGCCCGGCTGATTTTTTGATTTACTGTCGAGATGAGGTCTCGCTGCCCAGGCGGGTCTCGAACCCGTTGGTTCAGGCAATCCGCTCCCCTCAGCCTCCCAAAGGCGCGGGATTACAGGCTGAGCCCCCGAGCCCGGCATATATACACAATTTAAAAAGAGAAAAAATAATTAGATCTCTAGAATCTCCAGGATCAAACTGGCATATGTCCATTTAAAGAATTAGCACAAGACATTAACTATAATGATAATAACTATATGTCTTGCTGTTGTATAGGAAATGAGAATCTTTAAAATAATTTATATAGTCTACATTTTTTATTGACATTATCAATGCGGGCTCATTTCTAATATTGAATATACTCATTGATTGGTCACTATTTCTGTCTAAAAACCCATTTTTCATAGTTACCATGTTAATCAAAAGTGTTTGATGATAGTAGTCAAAACAGAATTACTTTTTCATCATTAACCAGTGGAATATGGACTGTCCGAAGGAAAAGTGTATGCTTTGGAATGGAATGCTGACTGCTCTTTGGTTATAACTTAAACTAAGAAACACACAATTTATGCTGAAGTGATCACAAGAAAATCACAGATACCATAATATTGTGGAAAAATAAACACATAATATTAATCATATTTCATTTTGTTCTTATCAACTTTTTTCTAAATTTGGATCAGTTATTTTTATAGCAAATAGTTATTTTTAGGTTACATAAACTTAGATAATCCTCTTGTCTTTAAAAAAATGTTTAAACAACTACAAACAACATTTCCTAAAATGGACAGCATGATAATATTTCCAGACTACCTATTTCATTACTTTGAAAATGTCTTATTTCTTCGGACTATTATTTTTTCCAGTCTTAAAAACTATAAAAGTAAATATATTTCCATGAATTTATTCTAAAAGAATGAAAAAATATGCATTATATATTCACTAAACTTCATTTTATTTAATGAGCTGTAAAATATTAATTTAAGACTTATCTAAAATAATCACTGGCTATTTAAGCTTTTGCAACTTCAGGAAAATATTTGAAATGGAAAATGTTATTTTCGGTCTGCTTTAATAAACTTTATCATAAGTTTCATAATAAACTTAGGAAAAAAACAGACAAATAGTTTCTTGTAATAGAAATTTTATGCCATATGAAATTTTCAGCTTTACTGAAGGAATCATACTGCAGGAGAAAAGTAGAAAGAAATGTGCACTTAATAAATAATATTTTTCTATTTTTCTTTATAGATTTGTATAATTAGATCGACTACCACAAGGGGAAAACTACTTTGCAAAGGTATTCAGTTCTGGAAAATAGAAGGACAGTCAGAGATAAATAAATTGCCCTAGATACATGGGCCCTTGTATTATCACAAGTAATTAGTTCTAAATTTTTTTTTCTCAAATAGAAGTCTTAAAGAAAAGCACATATTACAAGTACAAGATGTGACATAGCATCGTCAGTGGCATTTTCATTATAAAAGGCATTATGTCTCTAGATCTCACTTTCATTGTTTGTTTAAAATATGAACAATATATTAATCAAGGTAACTTAGTAAATCCTCAATTTCCATGCACCCCTTCACTGATAAACACATTAAAATTATTCATAAAGTATACAAAAATGAAAAGACAGATATGGGCACTAAACAAAATACAGTATTTCAGACAACATATGAAACCTAAACACACTGCAGTGATCAAAGCTGAAACCATGTCTGCTTTGTTCTCATCCTAGAAGCAGGTGAGAGGCATGCAGGAATTTAGTAAGGATAAAGAATAAAAGTTTGTCTCGCTACTTGAAAACAAAGTGGGGAGGGCTTAATGAATAAAGTAATAAAACTTCCAGATTTGAAAGAGGCCCAAATGAAAAACATATTACAAAGCACTACGGCCTGGCAGGCCTTGGATGGGGCAGTAGTACAGTGCCCTCTGAAGCACCATTAGAACTTGGAGGAGGCCGGGTTTGGTAGCTCAACCTGTAATCCCAGCACTTTGGGAGGTCAAGGCGAGTGGATTACCTGAGCCTGCGGGTTCGAGACCAGCCTGGGCAACTTGGTGAGACCTTGTCTCTACAATAAAATTTTAAAAAAATTAGCCGGGAGTGGTAGCTCATGCTACTTGGAAGCCTGAGGCGGAAGGATCTCCAGAGCCCAGCAGGTCGACGCTGTGATGGCAGTGAGCGTGCTACTGCACTCCAGCCTGGGAGAGGGAGTAAGACTCAAACTCAAACTCAAAAAAAAAAGAAAAGAAAAATCAGAAAAGAACTTGGGACAAAAGGAAAAAAGGTGTCCACACGTATGCTTAGCAAAATATCCTCCTATATTTTGAATCAGATCAAAAAGTGAATGTTCAGCAATTAGGAAACATTGTATATTATATGTAAAGCTCCATATTGTCCAATCTATTCTTTTTTTTTTTTTTGAGTTGGAGTCTCACTCTGCTGCCCAGACTGGAGTCCAGTGGCCGCTCCTGGCCACTGCAGCCTCCACTTGCTGGGCTCTGGCGATCCTTTCCGCCTCCGCCTTCCGGGTAGCTGGAACTACAGGCGTGCGCTACCACGCCCGGCTCATTTTTTTGATTTATTGTAGAGATGAGGTCTCGCAAAGTTGCACAGGCGGGTCTCGAACCCACGGGTTCAGGCGATCCACTCACCTAGGCCTGCCAAAGGCGCGGGATTACAGGCTGAGCCACTGAGCCCGGCTCCAATCTATTCTTTAGTCACTCTTAGCCCTTGTAAATTCAGAACTATGACATTATTGGAAAAATTATTTTCAGCGTGCAGTAATCAAGGTAATAAAACCATTCAATAATTCCCTGTCTTTATTTACAAGTTTAATATTTTGTTTATGAATACTTTGAATAATTTTCACCTTTGAAGTGCCACATTCAATATCATTTATCTTGATTACTTAGTTTTTGGCACCCTCTCACATTTTGGGTTTAAGGAGTGTGCCTCTGTGTCTTCTCCGATTCCTAATTCTGGTCCTGTCCCAGAACATAGTCGCAATCTAGTTGCAACTTCAGCCAGAAATGGCTAAGGTTGTGAAATCTTCAACCATTTCAGAGATAAGAGCTAAAAAAAAGACCTTCCCATGACCTTATGAATCTCCACAGTGAAACTGTAGACCTGTCAAGTTTAGTGTTGTACTTACATAGTTGCTGGGGAACTAGGATATTTCTAGATTCTATCTTTTGAATTATTATTTAATATATTTTATTTTAAAGATGTGGGGTACAACTCAGGATTAGGTATACAAGTAAACATAATACAGGTAAAGTTTGGGTCTCCCTTTGGCACCAACCTTGCCTGGTTTGAGATCAGGTACCCTTATTGATTTTTTGTTTCCCCTCCCTCCACACCAGCAATATTCCCCTACTGCCAATCCCTTTCTTATAGTATTATGGCAAAAATGTTCAGGATCTGCTTATGAGTGAAGACATGTGGTACTCTGTTCTTTGTTTCTGTGATAGATCATTGAGTATGATGGACTCTAAACCCATCCAAGTTGCTGTGAAGTCTGTATGTTTGTCCTTTAAGGCCGTGTAATATTCCATCTTGTATATGTACCACAATTTTTTTTTTTTTTAGCCAGTCCACTTTCAATGAGCAGCATGGTTGGTTCCTTGTTTTTGCAATTGTGCATAGTGCTCCAATAAACCTGCATGTGCAAGCATCTTTTTTATAGAATGCTATGAGTCCCTCCAGGTATATTCCCAGTAGGGGAATTGCTGGGTCATTTTGAAGGTCAATTTTTTGTTCATTTAGAAATCGCTACACTGTTTTCCATAGAGGTTGAACCAGCTTGCATTCCTGGTATAGTGTAGAAGTATTCTCTTTTCTCTGCATCCTCGCCAGCATCTTCTCATCTCTAGTATACAGATCTCATTTTCATTATACAAGATAGCTTTCTAGATATCACATGAATGTTTCAAGTAATAAGGCTGAACGAAGAAAAATGGGGGCATTTCCTTCTTCTCTATTTATGGACAAAAATCTCATATCCTGTTAAGTAGAGCATACTCATAAGTTCACAACTATCCACAGGATATGTGGCCACAATATACAGACTATATTTCTGGTGGTCATATGACCATCTACAATGTAGAAGTTCCATTGTTGTTCAAGAAAAAACTAGATTTCTAGAACAAACATCAATCTATCACAAAATTCGAGCAAGCAACTGATAAATATATTAATACATTGAATTAATGTTAAATATTTGCTTAAGAAACACTAAAATGAAACTAAGACCAACTAAAAAGATGGGAGATAAAATTTTCAATAAAAACAAAGTATCTATGAGATGAAGAAGTTCAACATAAAACAAGAAAGTGGAAGATGTAAACAGAAAAATGAATAGATTGATTTTATAGATATTTTGAAAATTATGTACACTTTAAATAAAAAATATATACTATTTCTAAGATATGATGTAATTATCACAAAACTAACCACTCAAATATTAGTAATTGCTATAAGGAACAGAAAATACTATGGCAATCAATCTCAGAAGTCACCAGAAAATAGGCTACTTTAAATTGATGGACATGGCTCCAGTGGATTCCTTTTATTTATCAGGGAAAGAGCATAATATAGAGTGAACAGAACTTCTTTAGAACCAGGTTTCTTCCTAGAAACTTGTAGTAAAGGAATCACACTGACAGGTGGCTTATTCATGAACCGAACTTAAGGACTTAAGCCTGGGTACCCCCATCCTCAGGAGGGCCTAAGAACAGCATGCTTCAACTTCTCTAACTTTCAAAGAAACATTGTTGCATATATTTTACCATGATTCTAACCACTGAAAATGCAGCACTCAGTATTTTCATGACAGCAACACCTTGTGAACCATCTATGAGGACATTAGAGAGGGACTAAGTGAAAGTAGATTGCATGCCTTAAATTATTTTTACATTCATAAATACCAATTATTTCATCTTTTTTACTAACTAGACTAAGTAGCATTTCATCCTTATTTAGCGAGAGATAGCTTTGAGTCCAAAGTTCGATCATCATATTTTTTTTTTTAAATTTAAGAATATTAAATCAACATTCCTTAATCAATGTGCTCTTACAAAATCATCTTTACTAAAATGACATTTTTTCTCTTTTGTCAAGTACTTTCAGAATTCATACTTACAAATATTATTCATGAATTTTTTTTCATTTTAAATTAGCAAAGCTTTTCAAGACTTTCAATTTTTTTTCTATCGGGTTAACATTACAATTGTCCCCCCAAGGGAATCCTAGATTCTAAGTCTCATTACAGATATAGGAAAAAATGATAAATTCAGAGTTGGTAGAGGTGTTCATGAGTAGAATTGAAGGCTCCCATGATTTTTACAGTTCTTGAGCAAGGCCTTTTGAGAGCATGGGAGCACAGATTTTATTCATTGAAAAGAAAGGTGTATGCTCAACGAGCTGGGGAATACTCCAACAATCTAGTTGCCTCTTTTTGTAGCCACTTCAATTTTCATGTGCATAATTTCTCATATACTTTACGAATCTAAATTTAACATGAGATAATAATACCGTTTGTAATTAATTATTACCAAACTTAATTATTATGTGTGACACTATTTTGAGCCTTTACATTTATTAATATATTTATCCTTTACAATGCCTTACCTATCAGGCATTATTATTTAAATAAGAAAACTGAGGTACAGATAAGTTGCTCAAAATTACAAAGGTAGAAAATAGGTGAACCAGAATTTGAGTCAAAGTAATGTAGTTCTATAGCCCCTAAATTTTACTATTATACTAAGACTCAGAACAGTGGACATTGTAAAACCACAGCATCAAATTTTAGGTACAGAATCCCTGAAGATGTACGTGATTAAAAATGATTTAAATATAGTTATAGAAATGATATGCCCATGACCTAATCAAGCTATTTCTGTATCTCACTTACTTTTTTGGGGGGAGGGGACTATAAATACTTCTTATCCACAGTCTTGGAGCAGAACTGTTTAATCCTCTTCTGGTTGTAAGTACTGACTGATTAATGAATCATTTTTTGCTCAGTTAAATGCTGTTAAATTTAATTTGTTTAAGGCTTTGCTTTTAACAAAGCCAATCCCAGGTTTTCAATAGTGCCCTGAGGGTCAGCTTCAATTTATATCTTTCCTCAGTTCATAGATATTTCAGAGTAATTAATTCTAACAAAAATATATTGGTTTTTACTAGCTAATAAGCTTCTAGTTACAATGCCTGGAAGAATGCTATGAAATTGGCCTGATGAAAAGATGACTTCAGTCAGTGAAATCTACCAATCACCGGACATTGACATTGTTACCCCCTCACTAACACTACTCCATCAATCCAACTAGAGTGTCAGAATTCAACCTTTTGCCTCTGTTGATACTGAAATATAGGTACCCTTTCTGGAAAAATATATTCCATGGAAATTCTAAATACCGAAGTTGCTGATTTGTGGAAAAAAAAATTCTAGGGGAAACTGTGTTTCTGAAGCCTTGGTCATAAGCCTAGACATAGACTTAAACCTATAATTATTCATTAAATAATTAAGTCTTCTCAATTCTAACATGGTGGGGTATAGAAATCATAAAATGAGAGTTTGCTAAAACAAATGCATCAACAAGTATTGAGCAGAAAAAATATATGATTGACAAATACTCTTTTTTCTTTTTTTTTGAGTTGGATTCTCACTCTGTTGCCTAGGCTGGAGTGCAGTGGCATGCTCATGGCCACAGCAGCCTGGACCTTGCTGAGCTTAGGCGATTCTTCTGCCTCAACCTTTCAAGTGGCTGGAACCATAGGCATATACCACCATGCTTGGCTGATTCTTTTAATTTATTGTAGACAAGTCTCGTAGTGTTGCTCAGGATGGTCTCAAACCCTTGAGTTCAGGTAATCCTCTCCCCTCTGCCTACAGGGTTGAGTCACTGCACCCGACCTGACAAATACTCTTAACAAGAGAAAAAGATCACATGCTGATTTGTGATTTAGAAGAGAGTTTTGTTAATACTTATATTTTTGATACTGCAAAGAAATAAATTGCAACTAAAATAATAAAATAAAGATGTTTTAAACAATAAAAGTGTGTTTAGTCTAACAAAAGAAATGCTTAATTAGAAATACTAGAAAAAGTCCCACTGAATTCAGAATGTTAATATGTTTTGTTATCACTTAACATGTCTTTGAAGTCAGAACTAATATCATTGGGAAAGACACTTTGAGATGCACAGATTGAAAAGGAAGTTTCATAATGATTATTATTTCTGATAATTTTTGATAATTAGAAAATCCAAAAGATTAACTGAAATACTACAAAAAGAATAGAACACTATAGAAAGCAGGATGGCTACTCAGGAATTAATAGCTTTCTTATATAGAAAAAAAAAACACCAATGAGAAGATAAAACAAAAACTACTTATTTATAATAGTAAACAACAAAAATAATTTTAAAAAATGAATGTGTAATCAGAATTGAAATCACAATATAACTTTTTAAAACATGTGTAATATACCTAGATAAGTAAGTGTGAACAAAGGCAAACATAAATAGAATTACAGATAGGAAAATTCAAAATCACAAAACGCTGATTCTCTGTTAGATAATGCATCTAATATATTATCAATAACAGTGACAAAAGTCACATATGATGAAAAAATTCTACACTTTATGGTGAAAATAGACCAAGTAAATATATACAGGAAAATTTTAAAATAAGAAAACAAAACTAGTCTTAAAAAACAGAAATATAATGCCATAGTAATTAAATAATAATACTGGTACATGAATACATAGTTAAATAACCAAAAAATAAAGTTTTTAAAATTTATCCCCGGTTTCATTAAGACATTTAATATCTGATAAAGGTGATGTTTACCATCACTAGAAAAATGATGGAAATTATTTAAAAAATGTCAACCCATCTATTTCATCTAGTTATTAATCTAACAGAAAAGATAATGTGGATTCGTAAGTCAACACAAAAGTAAAAGATATTTTAATTAGACTAAAGCAGTCTTTAAAAAGAGAAGGAGATGAAGAAGAAGGAGGAGGAGGAAGAAGAAAGATGAAGGGGAAGAAGAAGAGAAGGGAGAGAAGAAAAGGTAAAGGAATAAAAACTAAGAAAACGTAGGAAACATTTACTTTCAGAATATTGAAATCTTTTCAATCTAAGACAAAAAGAAACAAAAATTTCATTGAGCAACTCAACATCACCTCAACTATCTTCCCCTCGACAGTTCCAGCCTCTGGCAACTTCCATTTTGCTCTCTACTTCTATGAAATCAACTTTTTTAGAATCCGCATTAGAGTTAGATCATGTATATTTGTCTTTCTGTACCTGGCTTGTTTCACTAAATCTGATGTTCTCCAATTTTATCTAAGTTGCTACAAAAGGCAGGATTTAATTTTATTATGGCTACATATTGTTCCATTGTGTATATCTACAACATTTACTTTATTCATTCATTCTTTTATAAACAGCCATTTGAAGTAATGCATTTTTAATTAGCTAAATTTTATCTTTCACAATGTATATATACTTCAGGACATCAAGTTGTACTCAGTAAAAACAATGTTATCTGTCAATTAAAAGCAAATATAAATTCCAAAAAATCTAAGATTAGAAAACTGAATAAACAAATTTAAAATAAATATGCAGTAATACTTGAAATAAAAGATGAAAGCAAACTGGAAAACTATTTGCACTATGTACTAAAAGGGATATTTTATTAAAAGATAAATAACTACAAATTAATAATAAAAAGGTCAATATGTGGATATCTGCTTGAAAATGAATTTAAACAGTAAATTTACAAAGATCAAAAGAAAGGTACTCAATTTAGCTTATAAAAGAGAAATGCATACTAAAATTAAATTGAAAAGCATTTTTGACCATTAGAGCAGTCAAAGATGTGAGTGAGCATTTGGCAACATATTAATTTGGGATTAAGTTTACTCATACAATGTTGTCATAAGCACAGTCTATAGTTACATTTCACATTACTGCATAAACAATTAGACACAACTGGCAAAAAAAGAAAAAAAATTATATCATTGGCCCAGAAATTTGTTGGTATTTATTTGTTATGTAGATATTTGCATATAAATAACATAGGCTAAGAACTTTCACAAACATTTTTTGAGAATTTGAAAATATAAAAGAAGACTGAATAGAGTTAATTTGTTAGGAAGATACATATAGACAAATAAAATAGCAGAGATACTAATACCTAGTCTGTCAATTTAAAGTGATTTAAGTGCTATTTAATGTCTCTTACCAGAAAAAGTAAAGTATACAAAAATATGAACAATTTCATAAGAAATATTTATATACTCACCAGCCAGCTTTAACAAATCATAGAATATCTTATAGCAATGTAAAGAACAAACTGTTGTTACATGCAATGCCATAAGATATTCTATGATTTTATTATATATAACGTATCCTCGTATTCTGTACATATGTATTAATATATACCTGGGAGTGAAGTAACTTTAGAAAATATTGTCTTTAGTAACACAATTTTAGTACATACTTGCATCACCATAATATTTTCTCTGTATCTTACTTTCCTTCTCTATAAAATGGAAAGTAACAATACTTTCCTTATGCAGTTTTTGTGTATTCAATGAGATAATTTATAGCAGTTTCTGCCACATAATAACTGCACAATATTCATTTAATATCATTATCATCTTCTGAAAAACTATAGTTCTTTATATAACATACTACAGATCTGGAAAATACACAAGAAAATATTTTGACATATTCTTTGTTATGATCAGATCTTTTTCAAAGAGGCATGCCGTTATAGTATCTTGGTTCCTAACTTTTCTAGTCATCATTGTAATATTTTCATTTATTTCTTTCTTTCATATTTATTATTTATTTATATAATTGACAAAATTTTAGTATACTGCCTGATGTTTTGATATATGTATACATGTGGAATAGTTAAAGCTAACATATATGTTGTCTTGCATGCTTATTTGTGTGTATTAACAATACTTTTAATCACCTCTCTTAGCAATTTCCAAATATACAATATATTGTTTTTAACTATAGTTACCATGTTGTGATGGGTCTTCTGAACTTATTTCTTCTAGCTTATTTTTTAAACATATTTTATCAATATCTTCCAAATATACCCATTCTCCAGTCACTAATGATCATCATGTTACTCTCCATTTATTTTTTAAGTTATGATAACTCATGGCTGTATTTTAGCTATTTATAGGAAGTCATGGATTTTATTATGTTCTCTGTTCATTTTCTCAGGCAATCCTCAGAGAATACAAATTTATTTCATAAATCCTATCTCTGTTGTTACTTACCACCTCAGACAACTGTTATGCTTAATAGTAAAGGTTTACTGTCAGATAAATCAACTATTTACATTCTTATTTGACCGTTCAGACTGCAGTATTTCTCTCATATTTTATTTATGTTCTACAATCTTTATCGATACTGAAATAATATTTTAGAATGACTGTATATTAAAAATACAAAACTGGGTAATAATTTAATGAAGTTACTAATTACTTAAATTTTATTTTATTTTTGAGTGCTACTAGTATGTGGCATTTTGCCATCTGTTGTTGAATACTGTAAGATAAACAAATGAGATTTCAGCCTCAAAGAATCTTACCATTTCCATAAAAGCACACAGAAGTTCAAGCAAAGTACTAACTTCTGCATAGAGGTTTTGTTTTTGTTTTTGCAATATTTGGCCTATAACACCTTAAAAATAGCATACTAAAATATGTTACATATTGATGTAAACAGAAAAAAATATTGTCCAATCTATTAGTGTCATTTAAAATCAAGTTATTAGAGAAAAACATGAACCTCAGGATTTTCCTTAGTTATTTTTCTCATGTTCTCAACTTCTGATCAGTAGTAAGAAGACTAAGAAGACGAGGGACAGAGAGCCTGCATGAATCATGAAAGAAGGTGAAGTGATAGATACAGGATATATCAGGCAAGGTATATGGCAGCAGTCAGTGATACAGTTTCTATAAAACGGTTGTCCCTATTTCAGCAAAAATAAAATCTACTAGAAAAAACTCTGCAGGATAAATTTAACCTTCCATGAAGCTATAGGGTAGATCAGCTACATTTGAAATCCAGGTCTATTTGATACTGAAGTTCATTTTTCTCAAACTCTTGGTCAGGGTCATTAATTGTAGTCTACACCTAAACCTGTACCTTAGTGAACTGTCTTGGATGTCTATATGACCCTCACTCACCTGCCACACGTACTTTAGTCTTTTCTTGGAATGGTCTTCTTAGGCAGATGCTTAATGTCACTAATAATTCTCTGATTTTTGCTTGTTTCTCTTGCAACTGCTGATTTTGATTCCATGTTTTGGGTGTTCTTTCTTGTAAGTGCTTGATTAAGATTGTACAAATGTATAAAAAAAGTTTGTTTTCAGGGTCTGCCTTCCCCACTGGAGTGTGTGACAAGTAAAGGCTGGATCTAAATATTTCTTTATCTCTTGTCTTTATAACAATTTCTTCATCAAAATGCTATGTCACTTTTGTTTCATGCATAGTAGAAAAATGAAGAGTCAGAAATGTACTGATCAGTTTCTAGGGCAGTCCATTTTAACAGATAAAGAAATGGAGTTCGGGATAATTAGATCCTTTCTTGAGGTAGTTTTAATTATTGAACAATAAATTAATATGTGAGTAAGTGAATAAAATATTTCAAAATCAATCTCTTACTATTTAAGAGATGTATATACCACTGTGTCATTTTATCACACTATGTTATGTCTTCTTCTAGCATAGACTGTTAATATATAGTGTCCTAGAACTATTGTAAATTTTCATGACATTTTATACAGAAAAAATTTTGTATACATAATAATATGGACTATAATACTCTCAAAGTTTTCTTTTTCTATTTCTTTATCTGTGTTGGTGTCAATAAAATGTAACCCCACCTAATCAATCTTTCAAGGGGACTGGAGCCATGACATATCCTATGTTATTAACTGGGTAAATAAAGCCTGTCTCTTTAGAGTATAACATTTCAAAGTGCTTTGGTGAAATGCAGGTTTAAAGACTACTTCCAGTAAGTTTCTTTGCTTAAGAGGAGAAAAATTGATTTTCCAATATATGTCAAGTATACCACTCAGAGAGAAAAAAACATTTGAAAAAAGACAGTAGCTATGAAAAGCTGAAAAGAACATGAGTGAGAGAGAACAGCAATTTATTTTACCTTGGGAACTGATTCAAACAAGATAAATGGTATAAAGAAATTGAACATTTTCTCAAAATTCTAAACATGGGGGAAAAAAAGAGGTAAAAGTGTAAAAAGCCAAACTGTGCTTGCCAAAACAAAACTAAGGACAGATTATCAAATAAAATTTGCCTGAGTTAGTCAAAAGAAAGTGAGAAAGATATTTATGCTATCTGGGAAATTATGAATTTATCTATTTTTATGAGCAGAGAAAGAACAAAATATGATACTTCCAGATTAATAATTAATTTAACTTCTTTTCACTTGAACTACTTTAACCATATTTCTGAATAAACTGACTTTTCCCTTGCCTAGGCAGTGAAGTGGTTATAAGCACTGGCTTTGGAGTCAGGTAGTACTCTGCATATTTGTCTTGTTATTTCTATCTGTATAATAAGTAAGTTTCTAAAGCTCTCGATACCTCAGTAACATATTCATAACAATAGATCCTATCTCAAACAATTACTTTAAGAATAAAAAGGATATATTCATTTCAAACTTTTATCAGAGTGTCAGCTGATGGTAAGCAGGGAAAACATTCAGTATTTATCCACAGGATAATTATAATGATGTTGTTGATGATGATTAAATGTCACACTATAGTGCTCTCTCTCTTTCTGTGTATGCATATAAAATATATATATATCATGATGGCGATACACTGTAGTATAAATGTAGTGGGTTCTCTACACTCCATATTTATGGCATCTTGCATCTATGGATTCAATCAATTAGGAATCAAACTTTTTTTTTATTTTTTATTTTGAGTCGGAGTCTCACTCTGTCACCCAGACTGGAGTGCAGCGGCATGCTTCTGGCCACCACAACCTTGACCTGCTGGGCTCCGGCCATCCTTCCGCCTCAGTCTTCCAAGTAGCCAGAACTACAGGCGCGTGTGACCAAACCCGGCTAATTTTTTATTTATTGTGGAGATGAGGTCTCGCCAAGTTGCCCAGGCAGGTCTCGAACCCACGGCTCAGGCAATTCACTCACCTCAGCCTCCCAAAGCACGAGATTACAGGCTGAGTCACCGAGTCCGGCCAAAAATATTTTTATAAAAAAGTAAAATGATAGTTGAGCTTGGACAGAACATGTAGACACGTTTTTCGTGTCATTATTCCCTAAACAATACAGCATAGTAAATGGTTGTTAACCATTTGCATTGAATTAGGAATTATAAGTAATCTAAAGATGATTTAAATCATAAGCATTTTATAAGATTATACAGAAATATTACACTATTTAATATTAGAGACTTAAGCATCTGAGAATCTTGGTATCTACAGGTGTTTCTAGAACTAATTCATCATGGATATTGAGGAACAACTGTACATGTGTGATATTTCATGGACAGATGTTAGAAAACAGAACTACTATCACTTATTGTGCACTTACTATGTATTAGTAACGTTTTAAGAGATTTAATAACTTAAACTATTTAGCAACCTCAATACACAATGAAATAAATTACTATTGTAAGTGTCTATTTACAAATAGAGAAGTTGAGACAAAGGGCAGTTCAGAAATGTGCCCTAGTCACACAATCAGTAGATGGAACACAAGGACCGCATTATATACTATCTGGCTTCCAGCATTTATTGTCTTAAATACTAATCTTTATTGTTTTATCTGGAAAACTCTGAACTTTTGATAATTACCCTCTCTTTAGATGTTAGCAAGTGAGAGATTTCATTGACATTCTTTTTACAAGAGTGTCAGATAAAAATGGAAGATTGTGCATTTCTAATTTAGTGAGTTTCTTTGGAAATAATTAGTAAATATAGTTAAGTAACTGTTGTGGCCAGATCCTTGTCATTTTGTTTTTCAGAAAGGCATTCAGGGTTCTACAACCGAGTAATACATTCAGAACATAAAGAGGGACAATTGAGTTTTCTGCTTTTATCTTAAATGACTACCAAAGAAACCTGTGTCTGCCACCCAAGCAAAATCTTCGGTAATGGAAAACAAATTCAAATAATGCATAAAATAGAAGTTTTTAAATGACTTTTGATCATCTGAAGGACTTATAAATGCGATTAGAGAATTTCAAAAGGTATTTCTAAGGCTTGAATTTTGAGGATAAAACCTTTCTGCGAGTCATTTTATGGACAATTCAGCAGTGTTTATGATTCTGTGAAGAGGTAAATTATTGATATAAACTCTCCATGACAATTACCTTTTAGCTGCTGAAAATTCAAGAGAACAGATTATCAACCCAATGTGATGTTCAACATTACACACATCACACAAAAAATTAAGATTATTATAATAATTTTATATTTTTATTTTTTTCCTACAGTTGATGGAGTTTTGCCTTATCAATAGAATCTTATCAATCTATCTTAGCAATAAAGAGTTAGCATTGTCCATAGATGGACTATTTAAACAAGATAAGCAATATTTTAAGGTATTTTTACATGATAAACTATTTTTAACACATGATAATTGTTCTGAACGTGTGACATATTTACTTAACTTGTAAAGTGCTCTTTAGTTTTCTGAACCTTTTAAATAAAGAGTGATTGAATTACATTCCTTATATTAGACGGGTGTAATTTGCAAATTTGTAGTCTAAAAATTTTGAGAACATTTCATAATTGAGGCTGATCATGGCTCATCATGGCCCACCTCCATCACCTGCCTCTGGTAACCACCTGCCTCTCGTAACCACTCTTCCATAAAATTAACTTTTGTAGATTCCACATGTAATTGAGATCAGGCAGTTTATGTCCTCCTGTGTTTGGCTTATTTTGTTTAATATAGAGTCCACTAGATTCTGCATATTGTCATAATTGACAGGATTTTCATCTTTTGCGTGACTGAAAGTATCCTATTGTGTATATGTACCAAATTATTTGAACCCATTCTTCTGTTGATGGACAATTAATTCCTTAATTTGCTTATATTCATAATAGTGCTACAAAGTTATTGAGAGTGCAGATACTTTTTTTTTTTAATTAGTCTCACTTTGTCATCCAGGTTGGAGTGCAGTGACACACTCATGGCCACTGTAGCCTCGACCTGCTGGGCCCAGGGGATCCTTCCGCCTCAACCTTCCAAGTAGCTGGAATTACAGGCATGAGCCACTACACTGGCTAATTTTTTGATTTATTGTAGAGATGAGGTCTCACCAAGTTGCCCAGGCTGGTCTTGACCCATGGGATCAGGCAATCCTCTTACTTCAGCCTCTCAAAGGCGTGAGCCACCATGCCCAGCTCAGATATGTTTTTAATATGCTGATTTTTATTTTCTTTGGTTATATACCCCGTGGTGAGATTGTTGGATCACAAAGTAGTTATATTTATTATTTTTTGAGGAACTACCATAATATTGACCAAAATGGCAATTTTAATTTACATTCCCATCAATGTGTGAGTTTCCCTTTCTCAACATTCTCGTCAGTATTTTTTATTCTTTTTTTAAAAATAATCATTCTAGCTGAGGTAAGAGGATATATCATTGTATTTTGATTGGTGTTTTCCTGATGACTGTGGGTAATAGGAGAAATGAGTTCTAGCTTTCTGACACACAGGGTGACTCTAGTCAACAGTAATATATTGTATGCTTTAAAGTAACTTAAAAATAATGTTGAATGTCCTCAGCACAATGAAATAACAAGTTTGAGATGATAGATTTGCTAATTACCAATTTGATTATTAAATGATGTACATATATGTACATTGTACCCAATAATTATGCACAAATTATTATGTGTTAATTAAAACAAAACAAAGCTTTATTTTTTTATTTATTTTTTCATTAATCGGTATTTTTTATTATGGTTGTGGGGTAAAGTTAAGGGTTAGGTGTACAATGACATTTCATTCAGGCACCCTGTAGATAAGAAGTGTTTTCCCATCCCCCGACAGATATTTGCTACTGTTAATCCCATCCTCTCCCCCCCATAGTTTCCCAGTACCATCAGTCATTTTCTTATAGTATTGCATTGGATGTTCAAGGTCCATTATATGAGTGAGAACATGTGATATTCGGATTTTTGTTTTTGTGAGAAGTCACTCAGTATTATAGACTCTAGTTCCATCCAGGTTGCTGCAAAATTCATGATTTTGTTCTTTTTTATGGCTGCGTAGTATTCCATCGTGTATATGTACCACATTTTTTGAATCCAGTCCTCTTTTGATGGGCAGCATGGTTGTTTCCAGGTTCTTGCTATTGTGAACAATGCTGCGATAAACATACGTGTGCAGGTATCTTTTCTATAGACTGATTTGTGTTCTTCAGGGTATATTCCCAGTAGGGGGATTGCAGGGTCATATGGAAGGTCAATTTTTAGAGCTTTTAGGAATTGCCACACTGCTTTCCACAGAGGTTGCACTAGTTTACACTCCCACCAACAGTGTAGAAGTGTTCCCTTTTCACCACACCCTCTCCAGCAGCTGTTATTTTTTGAGTTGTTGATAATTGCCATTCTGACTGGAGTTAGGTGGTATCTCAGTGTGGTTTTGATTTGCATCTCCCTGATGATTAGTGAGGTTGAGCATTTCTTCATGTGTTTGCTGGCTGCTCGAATGTCTTCTTTTGTGAAGTGTCTGTTCATGTCTTTTGCCCATTTTATAATGGAGTTGTTTGTTTTCTTCTTTTCAGTATGTTTCAGTTCCTTGTAGATCCAGGATGTTAAGCCTTTGTCAGACCTAGAGTTGGCAAATACTTTTTCCCAGTCTGTAGGCTGTCTCCCTGCTCTCTTGATGGTTTCTTAGGCTTTGCAGAAGCTTGTCAGTTTAATAAGGTCCCATTTGTCTATCTTCTCTCTTAAGTCCTGTGGGTTTCGGGTTTTGTACAGGAATTGGATGCCAGTTCCGATTTCCATGAGAGTATTTCCTTCCTTTTCTAAGGTTCTTATGGTTTGAGGTTTTACATTTAGGTCTCTGATCCATTTGGAGTTAACCTTTGTGCATGGGGATAGATAGGGGTCCTGTTTCAATCTTCTGCATGTGGTCAGCCAATTTTCCCAGCACCATTTACTGAATAGGTTCTCCTCTCCCCATTGGTAGGTGGTGGGGGCTTTGTCGAAGATGAGTTGGTTGAGAAATTGAGGTTTTGCTTCTGGAATCTCAATTCTGTTCCATTGATCTATATGCCTGTTCCTGTACCAATACCAAGCTGTTTTGATGATTGTAGCTTTATAGTAAAGTTTGAAATCTGGTATTGTGATACCACCTGCTTTGTTTTTTTGCTGAGGATTGTTCTGGCTATTCTTGGATGTTTGTGTTTCCATATGAATTCCTGTGTTGTTTTTTTCTAGGTCTGAGAAGAAATGTTGTTGGTAATTTAATGGGTATTGCATTGAATTTGTACATTGCCTTAGGTAAGATGGACATCTTCACAATGTTGATTCTTCCGATCCATGAGCATGGGATATTTTTCCACTTGTTCATGTCAGCTTTGATTTCTTTAGCAGTGTTTTGTAATTTTCATTGTAAAGGTCTTTCACATCTCTGGTTAGGAAGATGCCAAGGTATTTCATTTTTTTTGTGGCTATTGTGAATGGAACTGTGTTTTTTATTTGGGTTGCTGTTTGTTTATTATTGGTGTAGAGAAATGCGATTGTCTTTTGTACATTTATTTTGTATCCTGAGACTTTGCCAAAGGCTTTTATCAATGTAAGGAGACCTTTGACAGATTCTCTTGGGTTTTCAAGGTACACCATCATGTCATCTGCATAGAGAGATAACTTGACTTCCTCTTTTCCTATTTGAATACCTCTGATTGCCTCCTCTTCTCTGATTGCTTTAGCCAGGACTTCCAATACTATGTTGAACAGGAGGGGAGAGAGTGGGCATCCTTGTCTAGTTCCAGTTTCAGGGGAATTGGTTCCAATTTTTGTCCATTTAGGAGTATGCTGGCTGTGGGTTTCTCATAGATGGCTTTTACTATTTTGAGGTATGTTCCCCGTATGCCTAGATGTTCAAGGGTTTTTATCAAGAAGGGGTGCTGGATTTTATCAAAAGCTTTTTCTGCATCTAGTGATATGATCATGTGGTTTTTGTTTTGACATCTGTTGATGTATTTAATTACATTTATGGTTTTACGTATATTGAACCAGCCTTGCATGCCAGGAATGAAGCCTACTTGGTCATGATGAATGATTTTTGAGATGTATTGCTGAATCCGGTTTGCTAGGATCTTGTTGAGAATTTTAGCATCTATGTTCATCAAAGATATTGGCCTGTAGTTCTCTTTCTTTGTTGGATCTTTACCTGGCTTGGGTATCAATGTGATGTTGGCTTCGTAAAATGATTTGGGGAGAGTTCCATCTTTTTCAATCGCCTGGAATACCTTCAGTAGGATTGGTATCAGCTCCTCCTTAAATGTCTTGTAGAATTCTGCTGGAAAGCCATCTGGACCAGGGCTTTTTTTTGTAGGAAGTTTTCTTATTACGTGGTCGATTTCCTTGATTGTTATTGGTCTATTTAGGGTCTCAATTTCTTCTTGTTCCAACCTAGGTAGGTTGTGTGATGTCAGAAAGTCTTCCATTTCCTTCTGGTTTTCAAGTTTGTTTCCATACAAGTGTACGTAGTAGTCTCTAATGATCTTTTGTATTTCTTCAGGGTCAGATGTGACTTCATCTTTTGTGTTTCTGATTATGCTTATTTGGTTTTTTTCTCGTTTTTTCTTGGTCAGTCTAGCTAGGGGACCATCAATCTTGTTTACCCTTTCGAAGAACCAGCTTTTTGTTTCATTGATTTTTTGTATTATCTTTTTGTCTTCTATGTCCTGGATTTGGGCTTTTATTTTGGTGATCTGGATTCTTCTGCTGAAATTAGGGTTTTTGTGGTCTTGCTTTTCCAGCTTCTTTAGGTGGCTTGTTAGGTTGTCAATTTCTGTTCCTTCCATTTTCCTCATGTGTGTTTGTAGGGATATAAATTCCCCTCTTATTACAGCTTTTAAGGCATCCCAGAGATTTTGGTAAGATGTTTCTTTATTTTCATTTGTTTCCAGGTATCTTTTGATCTCTATTTTGATGTCATCATGACCCAGGA
>NW_007104901.1:0-835 GCF_000164805.1 Carlito syrichta
TTTGATGAAAAGAATGAGCAAGAGCCTTATCATAGTGGGAAAGGACACTAGGGTGAATCTTTTCCAAGTGGTTTTCCTGCTAAAGCTTTGAGTAACTCAAAACACTCTCATAATAATGTTTGAAAGGACACACTGAGAACAAGAAATCCATTTTTATCTTGCTCCTAAACCTTGATACAATGATGAGAAATAAAAGCTATATTCTGGAAAAATACACAATTTATGTAAAGACTAACTTTACCAGCTTTGTCTTTTCAAAAACACAGACTTCCAAAGCACAACCTGCATTAACCATTATATACTCAGGACAATGTCTCCCCCTAACCCCCTTCCTCAGAGTTTTCTGCCCAGACTTCCTGATGCCCTAAGGCCTAGCAGATTGGCAATCACATTTGCCCAGAGTAAAGCAAGTTTACAAGGCCTAAGACTTCACGCATTACAAAAGTTATGTAAATCTCAGAACTTGTGACAACTCAGAAGGGGAAGCTAATGTGTATTTATTGTCCTATAGATTAGGCACCTTCTGCAGGAATATCAAGAATCTCCCAAAGCTGCCTGCTGGAAATGCATAGGAGATAAAGTGAAGAATGCATCCTCCATTAGCTCTAAGGAGTGTTATCCAGAAAGTTACAGGGGCACTATCTTAGCTAGATCTTCGGGAGAATTGTTGCAGCTTCTCCATCTGCACTCGCTGTGTCACCTTGCACTCTTACGTGCTAGGGATGGCGTCTTTCCATAAACCTCATGAACTCACCTCTGCTAACTTCAAACTTGGCTTCAGCTTCTCACCTCTCTCAGTTTTTAAAAAATTGAAGAGTTTGGGTCCTGCTCTGGA
>NW_007104902.1:0-307 GCF_000164805.1 Carlito syrichta
GACCAAGAATAACCTACCCAGCCAAGTTAAGCTTCATCATTGAGGGAGAATTAAAATCTTTTCCAGATATCCTTTCCCTTAGAACTTTTGCAGCCACAAAACCATTTTTAAATGAAACACTTAAGAAAGTACTAAACACAGAAGAAAAGGAAAAAAGAACAACGTTTTTCACAAAAGTACAGGGAAAAGAATAAAATATACACGAACCAACCCCAAAAGCAAAAGAAAGAAAAAAAAAAAAAAGAAAAAGAAAAGAGAAAAAACCAAGTGGAAGAACAATAACTCAATAAGAACGCCATGATAGGGA